>NW_026699503.1:0-42519 GCF_030435755.1 Ochotona princeps
GAGTTGGTGGCATGTGAAACCGCATGTGGAGCATTCGTTTGTGTGGGATGCTCTACCAGGTTCATTCCTAGATAATGCACTCAATGGGCACTAAGCATAGAGTGTGAAAACTGAGTTTCCTTGAGAGCTGCTTGGAAGCCTGATGGTGTGTGAAATTAGTGAGGCAAATGGAGTTGTTCTCCCACAAGAACCACTCGGCTGATCCTTCTTCAATATGCCCTTCACCAACATGCAGTGTTTCCTTGATTGAATTAGCTCTCACACCAATATTTGCGTCTAGAGCCTTTGCATTGAGGGCTATCTGAAAACGGCGGTGGCGCTGAAGTTGCCTGTGAATGTGGAGTTGGTGGCATGTGAAACCCGCATGTGGAGCATTCGTTTGTGTGGGATGCTCCACAACCTTCATTTCAGTCCTAGGCACTCAAAGGACACTAAGCATAGAGTGTGAAAACTGAGTTTCCTTGAGAGCTGCTTGGAAGCCTGATGGTGTGTGAAGTTAGTGAGCCACATGGAGTTGTTCTCCCACAAGAACCACTCGGCTGATCCTTCTTCAATATGCCTTTCACCAACATGCAGTGTTTCCTGATTGAATTAGCTCTCACACCAATATTTGTGTCTAGAGCCTTTGCATTGAGGGCTATCTGAAAACGGCTGTGGCGCTGAAGTTGCCTGAGAATGTGGAGTTGGTGGCAAGTGAAACCCGCATGTGGAGCATTCGTTTGTGTGGGATGCTCCCCAAGCTTCATTTCAGTCCTAGGCTCTCAAAGGGCACTAAGCATAGAGTGTGAAAATTGAGTTTCCTTGAGAGCTGCTTGAAGCCTGATGGTGTGTGAAGTTAGTGAGCCAAATGGAGTTTTTCTCGCAGAAGAATCACTCGGCTGATCCTTCTTCAATATGCCCTTCACCAACATGCAGTATTTCCTTGATTGAATTAGCTCTCACACCAATATTTGCGTCTAGAGCCTTTGCATTGAGGGCTATCTGAAAACGGCTGTGGCGCTGAAGTTGCCTGTGAATGTGGAGTTGGTGGCATGTGAAACCCGCATGTGGAGCATTCGTTTGTGTGGGATGCTCTACCAGGTTCATTCCTAGATAATGCACTCAAAGGGCACTAAGCATAGAGTGTGAAAACTGAGTTTCCTTGAGAGCTGCTTGGAAGCCTGATGGTGTGTGAAGTTAGTGAGCCAAATGGAGTTCTTCTCCCACAAGAACCACTCGGCTGATCCTTCTTCAATATGCCCTTCACCAACATGCAGTGTTTCCTTGACTGAATTAGCTCTCACACCAATATTTGCGTCTAGAGTCTTTGCTTTGAGGGCTATATGAAACCGGCTGTGGCGCTGAACTTGCCTGTGAATGTGGAGTTGGTGGCATGTGAAACCGGCATGTGCAGCATTCATTTGTGTGGGATGCTCTACCAGGTTCATTCCTAGATAATGCACTCAAAGGGCACTAAGCATAGAGTGTGAAAACTGAGTTTCCTTGGGAGCTGCTTGGAAGCCTGATGGTGTGCGAAGTTAGTGAGCCAAATGGAGTTGTTCTCCCACAAGAACCACTCGGCTGATCCTTCTTCAATATGCCCTTCACCAACATGCAGTGTTTCCTTGATTGAATTAGCTCTCACACCAATATTTGCGTCTAGAGCCTTTGCATTGAGGGCTATCTGAAAACGGCTGTGGCGCTGAAGTTGCCTGTGAATGTGGAGTTGGTGGCATGTGAAACCCGTATGTGGAGCATTCATTTGTGTGGGATGCTCTACCAGGTTCATTCCTAGATAATGCACTCAAAGGGCACTAAGCATAGAGTGTGAAAACTGAGTTTCCTTGAGAGCTGCTTGGAAGCCTGATGGTGTGTGAAGTTAGTGAGCCAAACGGAGTTGTTCTCCCACAAGAACCACTCGGCTGATCCTTCTTCAATATGCCCTTCACTAACATGCAGTGTTTCCTTGATTGAATTAGCTCTCACACCAATATTTGCGTCTAGAGCCTTTGCATTGGGGGCTACCTGAAAACGGCTGCGGGGCTGAAGTTGCCTGTGAATGTGGATTTGGTGGCATATGAAAACCGTATGTGGAGCATTCGTTTGTGTGGTATGCTCTACCAGGTTCATTCCTAGATAATGCACTCAAAGGGCACTAAGCATAGAGTGTGAAAACTGAGTTTCCTTGAGAGCTGCTTGGAAGCCTGATGGTGTGTGAAGTTAGTGAGCCAAGCGGAGTTGTTCTAGCACAAGAACCACTCGGCTGATCCTTCTTCAATATGCCCTTGACCAACATGCAGTGTTTCCTTGATTGAATTAGCTCTCACACCAATATTTGCGTCTAGAGCCTTTGCATTGAGGGCTATCTGAAAACGGCTGTGGCGCTGAAGTTGCCTGTGAATGTGGAGTTGGTGGCATGTGAAACCCGCATGTGGAGCATTCGTTTGTGTGGGATGCTCTACCAGGTTCATTCCTAGGTAAAGCACTCAAAGGGCACTAAGCATAGAGTGTGAAAACTGAGTTTCCTTGAGAGGTGCTTGGAAGCCTGATGGTGTGTGAAGTTAGTGAGCCAAATGGAGTTGTTCTCCCACAAGAACCACTCGGCTGATCCTTCTTCAATATGCCCTTCACCAACATGCAGTGTTTCCTTGATTGAATTAGCTCTCACACCAATATTTGCGTCTAGAGCCTTTGCATTGAGGGCTATCTGAAAACGGCTGTGGCGCTGAAGTTGCCTGTGAATGTGGAGTTGGTGGCATGTGAAACCCTTATGTGGAGCATTCGTTTGTGTGGGATGCTCTACCAGGTTCATTCCTAGATAATGCACTCAAAGGGCACTAAGCATAGAGTGTGAAAACTGAGTTTCCTTGGGAGCTGCTTGGAAGCCTGATGGTGTGTGAAGTTAGTGAGCGAAATGGAGTTGTTCTCCCACAAGAACCACTCGGCTGATCCTTCTTCAATATGCCCTTCACCAACATGCAGTGTTTCCTTGATTGAATTAGCTCTCACACCAATATTTGCGTCTAGAGCCTTTGCATTGAGGGCTCTCTGAAAACGGCTGTGGCGCTGAAGTTGCCTGTGAATGTGGAGTTGGTGGCATGTGAAACCCGCATGTGGAGCATTCGTTTGTGTGGGATGCTCTACCAGGTTCATTCCTAGGTAAAGCACTCAAAGGGCACTAAGCATAGAGTGTGAAAACTGAGTTTCCTTGGGAGCTGCTTGGAAGCCTGATGGTGTGTGAAGTTAATGAGCCAAATGGAGTTGTTCTCCCACAAGAACCACTCGGCTGATCCTTCTTCAATATGCCCTTCAGCAACATGCAGTGTTTCCTTGATTGAATTAGCTCTCACACCAATATTTGCGTCTAGAGCCTTTGCATTGAGGGCTATCTGAAAACGGCTGTGGCGCTGAAGTTGCCTGTGAATGTGGAGTTGGTGGCATGTGAAGCCCGCAGAGGAGCATTCGTTTGTGTGGGATGCTCTACCAGGTTCATTCCTAGGTAAAGCACTCAAAGGGCACTAAGCATAGAGTGTGAAAACTGAGTTTCCTTGAGAGCTGCTTGGAAGCCTGATGGTGTGTGAAGTTAGTGAGCCAAATGGAGTTGTTCTCCCACAAGAACCACTCGGCTGATCCTTCTTCAATATGCCCTTCACCAACATGCAGTGTTTCCTTGATTGAATTAGCTCTCACACCAATATTGGCGTCTAGAGCCTTTGCATTGAGGGCTACCTGAAAACGGCTGTGGCGCTGAATTTGCCTGTGAATGTGGAGTTGGTGGCATGTGAAACCCGCATGTGGAGCATTCGTTTGTGTCGGATGCTCCACAACCTTCATTTCAGTCCTAGGCACTCAAAGGGCACTAAGCATAGAGTGTGAAAACTGAGTTTCCTTGAGAGCTGCTTGGAAGCCTGATGGTGTGTGAAGTTAGTGAGCCACATGGAGTTGTTCTCCCACAAGAACCACTCGGCTGATCCTTCGTCAATATGCCCTTCACCAACATGCAGTGTTTCCTTGATTGAATTAGCTCTCACACCAATATTTGTGTCTAGAGCCTTTGCATTGAGGGCTATCACAAACCGGCTGTGGCGCTGAAGTTGCCTGAGAATGTGGAGTTGGTGGCATGTGAAACCCGCATGTGGAGCATTCGTTTGTGTGGGATGCTCCCCAAGCTTCATTTCAGTCCTAGGCTCTCAAAGGGCACTAAGCATAGAGTGTGAAAATTGAGTTTCCTTGAGAGCTGCTTGGAAGCCTGATGGTGTGTGAAGTTAGTGAGCCAAATGGAGTTTTTCTCGCAGAAGAATCACTCGTCTGATCCTTCTTCAATATGCCCTTCACCAACATGCAGTATTTCCTTGATTGAATTAGCTCTCACACCAATATTTGCGTCTAGAGCCTTTGCATTGAGGGCTATCTGAAAACGGCTGTGGCGCTGAAGTTGCCTGTGAATGTGGAGTTGGTGGCATGTGAAACCCGCATGTGGAGCATTCGTTTGTGTGGGATGCTCTACCAGGTTCATTCCTAGATAATGCACTCAAAGGGCACTAAGCATAGAGTGTGAAAACTGAGTTTCCTTGAGAGCTGCTTGGAAGCCTGATGGTGTGTGAAGTTAGTGAGCCAAATGGAGTTGTTCTCGCACAAGAACCACTCGGCTGATCCTTCTTCAATATGCCCTTCACCAACATGCAGTGTTTCCTTGATTGAATTAGCTCTCACACCAATATTTGCGTCTAGAGCCTTTGCATTGAGGGCTATCTGATAAGGGCTGTGGCGCTGAAGTTGCCTGTGAATGTGGAGTTGGTGGCATGTGAAACCCGCATGTGGAGCATTCGTTTGTGTGGGATGCTCCACAAGCTGCATTTCAGTCCTAGGCACTCAAAGGGCACTAAGCATAGAGTGTGAAAACTGAGTTTCCTTGAGAGCTGCTTGGAAGCCTGATGGTGTGTGAAGTTAGTGAGCCAAATGGAGTTGTTCTCCCACAAGAACCACTCGGCTGATCCTTCTTCAATATGCCCTTCACCAACATGCAGTGTTTCCTTGATTGAATTAGCTCTCACACCAATATTTGTGTCTAGAGCCTTTGCATTGAGGGCTATCTGAAAACGGCTGTGGCGCTGAATTTGCCTGTGAATGTGGAGTTGGTGGCATGTGAAACCCGCATGTGGAGCATTCGTTTGTGTGGGATGCTCTACCAGGTTCATTCCTAGATAATGCACTCAAAGGGCACTAAGCATAGAGTGTGAAAACTGAGTTTCCTTGAGAGCTGCTTGGAAGCCTGATGGTGTGTGAAGTTAGTGAGCCAAATGGAGTTGTTCTAGCACAAGAACCACTCGGCTGATCCTTCTTCAATATGCCTTTCACCAACATGCAGTGTTTCCTTGATTGAATTAGCTCTCACACCAATATTTGCGTCTAGAGCCTTTGCATTGAGGGCTATCTGAAAACGGCTGTGGCGCTGAAGTTGCCTGTGAATGTGGAGTTGGTGGCATGTGAAACCCTTATGTGGAGCATTCGTTTGTGTGGGATGCTCTACCAGGTTCATTCCTAGATAATGCACTCAAAGGGCACTAAGCATAGAATGTGAAAACTGAGTTTCCTTGAGAGCTGCTTGGAAGCCTGATGGTGTGTGAAGTTAGTGAGCCAAATGGAGTTGTTCTAGCATAAGAACCACTCGGCTGATCCTTCTTCAATATGCCCTTCACCAACATGCAGTGTTTCCTTGATTGAATTAGCTCTCACACCAATATTTGCGTCTAGAGCCTTTGCATTGAGGGCTACCTGAAAACGGCTGTGGCGCCGAAGTTGCCTGTGAATGTGGAGTTGGTGGCATGTGAAACCCGCATGTGGAGCATTCGTTTGTGTGGGATGCTCCACAACCTTCATTTCAGTCCTAGGCACTCAAAGGGCACTAAGCATAGAGTGTGAAAACTGAGTTTCCTTGAGAGCTGCTTGGAAGCCTGATGGTGTGTGAAGTTAGTGAGCCACATGGAGTTGTTCTCCCACAAGAACCACTTGGCTGATCCTTCGTCAATATGCCCTTCACCAACATGCAGTGTTTCCTTGATTGAATTAGCTCTCACACCAATATTTGTGTCTAGAGCCTTTGCATTGAGGGCTATCTGAAAACGGCTGTGGCGCTGAAGTTGCCTGAGAATGTGGAGTTGGTGGCATGTGAAACCCGCATGTGGAGCATTCGTTTGTTTGGGATGCTCCCCAAGCTTCATTTCAGTCCTAGCTCTCAAAGGGCACTAAGCATAGAGTGTGAAAATTGAGTTTCCTTGAGAGCTGCTTGGAAGCCTGATGGTGTGTGAAGTTAGTGAGCCAAATGGAGTTTTTCTCGCAGAAGAATCACTCGTCTGATCCTTCTTCAATATGCCCTTCACCAACATGCAGTATTTCCTTGATTGAATTAGCTCTCACACCAATATTTGCGTCTAGAGCCTTTGCATTGAGGGCTATCTGAAAACGGCTGTGGCGCTGAAGTTGCCTGTGAATGTGGAGTTGGTGGCATGTGAAACCCGCATGTGGAGCATTCGTTTGTGTGGGATGCTCTACCAGGTTCATTCCTAGATAATGCACTCAAAGGGCACTAAGCATAGAGTGTGAAAACTGAGTTTCCTTGAGAGCTGCTTGGAAGCCTGATGGTGTGTGAAGTTAGTGAGCCAAATGGAGTTGTTCTCGCACAAGAACCACTCTGCTGATCCTTCTTCAATATGCCCTTCACCAACATGCAGTGTTTCCTTGATTGAATTAGCTCTCACACCAATATTTGCGTCTAGAGCCTTTGCATTGAGGGCTATCTGATAAGGGCTGTGGCGCTGAAGTTGCCTGTGAATGTGGAGTTGGTGGCATGTGAAAACCGCATGTGGAGCATTCGTTTGTGTGGGATGCTCCACAAGCTGCATTTCAGTCCTAGGCACTCAAAGGGCACTAAGCATAGAGTGTGAAAACTGAGTTTCCTTGAGAGCTGCTTGGAAGCCTGATGGTGTGTGAAGTTAGTGAGCCAAATGGAGTTGTTCTCCCACAAGAACCACTCGGCTGATCCTTCTTCAATATGCCCTTCACCAACATGCAGTGTTTCCTTGATTGAATTAGCTCTCACACCAATATTTGCGTCTAGAGCCTTTGCATTGAGGGCTATCTGAAAACGGCTGTGGCGCTGAACTTGTCTCTGAATGTGGAGTTGGTGGCATGTGAAACCCGCATGTGGAGCATTCGTTTGTGTGGGATGCTCCCCAAGCTTCATTTCAGTCCTAGGCTCTCAAAAGGCACTAAGCATAGAGTGTGAAAACTGAGTTTCCTTGAGAGCTGCTTGGAAGCCTGATGGTGTGTGAAGTTAGTGAGCCAAATGGAGTTGTTCTCCCACAAGAACCACTCGGCTGATCCTTCTTCAATATGCCCTTCACCAACATGCAGTATTTGCTTAATTGAATTAGCTCTCACACCAATATTTGCGTCTAGAGCCTTTGCATTGAGGGCTATCTGAAAACGGCTGTGGCGCTGAATTTGCCTGTGAATGTGGAGTTGGTGTCATGTGAAACCCGCATGTGGAGCATTCGTTTGTGTGGGATGCTCTACCAGGTTCATTCCTAGATAATGCACTCAAAGGGCACTAAGCATAGAGTGTGAAAACTGAGTTTCCTTGAGAGCTGCTTGGAAGCCTGATGGTGTGTGAAGTTAGTGAGCCAAATGGAGTTGTTCTCCCACAAGAACCACTCGGCTGATCCTTCTTCAATATGCCCTTCACCAACATGCAGTGTTTCCTTGATTGAATTAGCTCTCACACCAATATTTGTGTCTAGAGCCTTTGCATTGAGGGCTATCTGAAAACGGCTGTGGCGCTGAAGTTGCCTGTGAATGTGGAGTTGGTGGCATGTGAAACCCGCATGTGGAGCATTCGTTTGTGTGGGATGCTCCCCAAGCTTCATTTCAGTCCTAGGCTCTCAAAGGGCACTAAGCATAGAGTGTGAAAATTGAGTTTCCTTGAGAGCTGCTTGGAAGCCTGATGGTGTGTGAAGTTAGTGAGCCAAATGGAGTTGTTCTCGCACAAGAACCACTCGGCTGATCCTTCTTCAATATGCCCTTCACCAACATGCAGTATTTGCTTGATTGAATTAGCTCTCACACCAATATTTGCGTCTAGAGCCTTTGCATTGAGGGCTATCTGAAAACGGCTGTGGCGCTGCATTTGCCTGTGAATGTGGAGTTGGTGGCATGTGAAACCCGCATGTGGAGCATTCGTTTTTGTGGGATGCTCTACCAGGTTCATTCCTAGATAATGCACTCAAAGGGCACTAAGCATAGAGTGTGAAAACTGAGTTTCCTTGAGAGCTGCTTGGAAGCCTGATGGTGTGTGAAGTTAGTGAACCAAACGGAGCTGTTCTCCCACAAGAACCACTCGGCTGATCCTTCTTCAATATGCCCTTCACCAACATGCAGTGTTTCCTTGATTGAATTAGCTCTCACACCAATATTTGCGTCTAGAGCCTTTGCATTGAGGGCTATCTGAAAACGGGTGTGGCGCTGAAGTTGCCAGTGAACGTGGAGTTGGTGGCATGTGAAACCCGCATGTGGAGCATTCGTTTGTGTGGGATGCTCTACCAGGTTCATTCCTAGATAATGCACTCAAAGGGCACTAAGCATAGAGTGTGAAAACTGAGTTTCCTTGAGAGCTGCTTGGAAGCCTGATGGTGTGTGAAGTTAGTGAGCCAAATGGAGTTGTTCTAGCACAAGAACCACTCGACTGATCCTTCTTCAATATGCCTTTCACCAACATGCAGTGTTTCCTTGATTGAATTAGCTCTCACACCAATATTTGCGTCTAGAGCCTTTGCATTGAGGGCTATCTGAAAACGGCTGTGGCGCTGAAGTTGCCTGTGAATGTGGAGTTGGTGGCATGTGAAACCCTTATGTGGAGCATTCGTTTGTGTGGGATGCTCTACCAGGTTCATTCCTAGATAATGCACTCAAAGGGCACTAAGCATAGAATGTGAAAACTGAGTTTCCTTGAGAGCTGCTTGGAAGCCTGATGGTGTGTGAAGTTAGTGAGCCAAATGGAGTTGTTCTAGCATAAGAACCACTCGGCTGATCCTTCTTCAATATGCCCTTCACCAACATGCAGTGTTTCCTTGATTGAATTAGCTCTCACACCAATATTTGCGTCTAGAGCCTTTGCATTGAGGGCTACCTGAAAACGGCTGTGGCGCCGAAGTTGCCTGTGAATGTGGAGTTGGTGGCATGTGAAACCCGCATGTGGAGCATTCGTTTGTGTGGGATGCTCCACAACCTTCATTTCAGTCCTAGGCACTCAAAGGGCACTAAGCATAGAGTGTGAAAACTGAGTTTCCTTGAGAGCTGCTTGGAAGCCTGATGGTGTGTGAAGTTAGTGAGCCACATGGAGTTGTTCTCCCACAAGAACCACTCGGCTGATCCTTCGTCAATATGCCCTTCACCAACATGCAGTGTTTCCTTGATTGAATTAGCTCTCACACCAATATTTGTGTCTAGAGCCTTTGCATTGAGGGCTATCTGAAACCGGCTGTGGCGCTGAAGTTGCCTGAGAATGTGGAGTTGGTGGCATGTGAAACCCGCATGTGGAGCATTCGTTTGTGTGGGATGCTCCCCAAGCTTCATTTCAGTCCTAGGCTCTCAAAGGGCACTAAGCATAGAGTGTGAAAATTGAGTTTCCTTGAGAGCTGCTTGGAAGCCTGATGGTGTGTGAAGTTAGTGAGCCAAATGGAGTTTTTCTCGCAGAAGAATCACTCGTCTGATCCTTCTTCAATATGCCCTTCACCAACATGCAGTATTTCCTTGATTGAATTAGCTCTCACACCAATATTTGCGTCTAGAGCCTTTGCATTGAGGGCTATCTGAAAACGGCTGTGGCGCTGAAGTTGCCTGTGAATGTGGAGTTGGTGGCATGTGAAACCCGCATGTGGAGCATTCGTTTGTGTGGGATGCTCTACCAGGTTCATTCCTAGTTAATGCACTCAAAGGGCACTAAGCATAGAGTGTGAAAACTGAGTTTCCTTGAGAGCTGCTTGGAAGCCTGATGGTGTGTGAAGTTAGTGAGCCAAATGGAGTTGTTCTCGCACAAGAACCACTCGGCTGATCCTTCTTCAATATGCCCTTCACCAACATGCAGTGTTTCCTTGATTGAATTAGCTCTCACACCAATATTTGCGTCTAGAGCCTTTGCATTGAGGGCTATCTGATAAGGGCTGTGGCGCTGAAGTTGCCTGTGAATGTGGAGTTGGTGGCATGTGAAACCCGCATGTGGAGCATTCGTTTGTGTGGGATGCTCCACAAGCTGCATTTCAGTCCTAGGCACTCAAAGGGCACTAAGCATAGAGTGTGAAAACTGAGTTTCCTTGAGAGCTGCTTGGAAGCCTGATGGTGTGTGAAGTTAGTGAGCCAAATGGAGTTGTTCTCCCACAAGAACCACTCGGCTGATCCTTCTTCAATATGCCCTTCACCAACATGCAGTGTTTCCTTGATTGAATTAGCTCTCACACCAATATTTGTGTCTAGAGCCTTTGCATTGAGGGCTATCTGAAAACGGCTGTGGCGCTGAACTTGTCTCTGAATGTGGAGTTGGTGGCATGTGAAACCCGCATGTGGAGCATTCGTTTGTGTGGGATGCTCCCCAAGCTTCATTTCAGTCCTAGGCTCTCAAAGGGCACTAAGCATAGAGTGTGAAAATTGAGTTTCCTTGAGAGCTGCTTGGAAGCCTGATGGTGTGTGAAGTTAGTGAGCCAAATGGAGTTGTTCTCCCACAAGAACCACTCGGCTGATCCTTCTTCAATATGCCCTTCACCAACATGCAGTATTTGCTTGATTGAATTAGCTCTCACACCAATATTTGCGTCTAGAGCCTTTGCATTGAGGGCTATCTGAAAACGGCTGTGGCGCTGAATTTGCCTGTGAATGTGGAGTTGGTGGCATGTGAAACCCGCATGTGGAGCATTCGTTTGTGTGGGATGCTCTACCAGGTTCATTCCTAGATAATGCACTCAAAGGGCACTAAGCATAGAGTGTGAAAACTGAGTTTCCTTGAGAGCTGCTTGGAAGCCTGATGGTGTGTGAAGTTAGTGAGCCAAATGGAGTTGTTCTCCCACAAGAACCACTCGGCTGATCCTTCTTCAATATGCCCTTCACCAACATGCAGTGTTTCCTTGATTGAATTAGCTCTCACACCAATATTTGTGTCTAGAGCCTTTGCATTGAGGGCTATCTGAAAACGGCTGTGGCGCTGAAGTTGCCTGTGAATGTGGAGTTGGTGGCATGTGAAACCCGCATGTGGAGCATTCGTTTGTGTGGGATGCTCCCCAAGCTTCATTTCAGTCCTAGGCTCTCAAAGGGCACTAAGCATAGAGTGTGAAAATTGAGTTTCCTTGAGAGCTGCTTGGAAGCCTGATGGTGTGTGAAGTTAGTGAGCCAAATGGAGTTGTTCTCCCACAAGAACCACTCGGCTGATCCTTCTTCAATATGCCCTTCACCAACATGCAGTATTTGCTTGATTGAATTAGCTCTCACACCAATATTTGCGTCTAGAGCCTTTGCATTGAGGGCTATCTGAAAACGGCTGTGGCGCTGAAGTTGCCTGTGAATGTGGAGTTGGTGGCATGTGAAACCCGCATGTGGAGCATTCGTTTGTGTGGGATGCTCTACCAGGTTCATTCCTAGATAATGCACTCAAAGGGCACTAAGCATAGAGTGTGAAAACTGAGTTTCCTTGAGAGCCGCTTGGAAGCCTGATGGTGTGTGAAGTTAGTGAGCCAAATGGAGTTGTTCTAGCACAAGAACCACTCGACTGATCCTTCTTCAATATGCCTTTCACCAACATGCAGTGTTTCCTTGATTGAATTAGCTCTCACACCAATATTTGCGTCTAGAGCCTTTGCATTGAGGGCTATCTGAAAACGGCTGTGGCGCTGAATTTGCCTGTGAATGTGGAGTTGGTGGCATGTGAAACCCTTATGTGGAGCATTCGTTTGTGTGGGATGCTCTACCAGGTTCATTCCTAGATAATGCACTCAAAGGGCACTAAGCATAGAATGTGAAAACTGAGTTTCCTTGAGAGCTGCTTGGAAGCCTGATGGTGTGTGAAGTTAGTGAGCCAAATGGAGTTGTTCTAGCATAAGAACCACTCGGCTGATCCTTCTTCAATATGCCCTTCACCAACATGCAGTGTTTCCTTGATTGAATTAGCTCTCACACCAATATTTGCGTCTAGAGCCTTTGCATTGAGGGCTATCTGAAAACGGCTGTGGCGCTGAATTTGCCTGTGAATGTGGAGTTGGTGGCATGTGAAACCCGCATGTGGAGCATTCGTTTGTGTGGAATACGCTACCAGGTTCATTCCTAGATAATGCACTCAAAGGGCACTAAGCATAGAGTGTGAAAACTGAGTTTCCTTGAGAGCTGCTTGGAAGCCTCATGGTGTGTGAAGTTAGTGAGCCAAATGGAGTTGTTCTCCCACAGAAACCACTCGGCTGATCCTTCTTCAATATGCCCTTCACCAACATGCAGTGTTTCCTTGATTGAATTAGCTCTCACACCAATATTTGCGTCTAGAGCCTTTGCATTGAGGGCTATCTGAAAACGGCTGTGGCGCTGAAGTTGCCTGTGAATGTGGAGTTGGTGACATGTGAAACACGCATGCGGAGCATTAGTTTGTGTGGAATACGCTACCTGGTTCATTCCTAGATAATGCACTCAAAGGGCACTAAGCATAGAGTGTGAAAACTGAGTTTCCTTGAGAGGTGCTTGGAAGCCTGATGGTGTGTGAAGTTAGTGAGCGAAGTAGGGTTGTTCTCCCACAAGAACCACTCGGCTGATCCTTCTTCAATATGCCCTTCACCAACATGCAGTGTTTCCTTGATTGAATTAGCTCTCACACCAATATTTGCGTCTAGAGCCTTTGCATTGAGGGCTATCTGAAAACGGCTGTGGCGCTGAAGTTGCCTGTGAATGTGGAGTTGGTGTCATGTGAAACCCGCATGTGGAGCATTCGTTTGTGTGGAATACGCTACAGGTTCATTCCTAGATAATGCACTCAAAGGGCACTAAGCATAGAGTGTGAAAACTGAGTTTCCTTGAGAGCTGCTTGGAAGCCTGATGGTGTGTGAAGTTAGTGAGCAAGCGGAGTTGTTCTCCCACAAGAACCACTCGGCTGATCCTTCTTCAATATGCCCTTCACCAACATGCAGTGTTTCCTTGATTGAATTAGCTCTCACACCAATATTTGCGTCTAGAGACTTTGCCATTGAGGGCTATCTGAAAACGGCTGTGGCGCTGAAGTTGCCTGTGAATGTGGAGTTGGTGGCATGTGAAACCCGCATGTGGAGCATTCGTTTGTGTGGGATGCTCTACCAGGTTCATTCCTAGGTAAAGCACTCAAAGGGCACTAAGCATAGAGTGTGAAAACTGAGATTCCTTTGGAGCTGCTTGGAAGCCTGATGGTGTGTGAAGTTAGTGAGCCAAATGGAGTTGTTCTCCCACAAGAACCACTCGGCTGATCCTTCTTCAATATGCCCTTCACCAACATGCAGTGTTTCCTTGATTGAATTAGCTCTCACACCAATATTTGCGTCTAGAGCCTTTGCATTGAGGGCTATCTGAAAACGGCTGTGGCGCTGAAGTTGCCTGAGAATGTGGAGTTGGTGGCATGTGAAACCCGCATGTGGAGCATTCGTTTGTGTGGGATGCTCCACAAGATTCATTTCAGTCCTAGGCACTCAAAGGGCACTATGCATAGAGTGTGAAAACTGAGTTTCCTTGAGAGCTGCTTGGAAGCCTGATGGTGTGTGAAGTTAATGAGCCAAATGGAGTTGTTCTCCCACAAGAACCACTCGGCCGATCCTTCTTCAATATGCCCTTCACCAACATGCAGTGTTTCCTTGATTGAATTAGCTCTCACACCAATATTTGCGTCTAGAGCCTTTGCATTGAGGGCTATCTGAAAACGGCTGTGGCGCTGAAGTTGCCTGTGAATGTGGAGTTGGTGGCATGTGAAACCCGCATGTGGAGCATTCGTTTGTGTGGGATGCTCTACCAGGTTCATTCCTAGGTAAAGCACTCAAAGGGCACTAAGCATAGAGTGTGAAAACTGAGTTTCCTTGAGAGCTGCTTGGAAGCCTGATGGTGTGTGAAGTTAGTGAGCCAAATGGAGTTGTTCTCCCACAAGAACCACTCGGCTGATCCTTCTTCAATATGCCCTTCACCAACATGCAGTGTTTCCTTGATTGAATTAGCTCTCACACCAATATTTGCGTCTAGAGACTTTGCACTGAGGGCTATCTGAAAACGGCTGTGGCGCTGAAGTTGCCTGTGAATGTGGAGTTGGTGGCATGTGAAACCCGCATGTGGAGCATTCGTTTGTGTGGGATGCTCTACCAGGTTCATTCCTAGATAATGCACTCAAAGGGCACTAAGCATAGAGTGTGAAAACTGAGTTTCCTTGAGAGCTGCTTGGAAGCCTGATGGTGTGTGAAGTTAGTGAGAGAAATGGAGTTGTTCTCCCACAAGAACCACTCGGCTGATCCTTCTTCAATATGCCCTTCACCAACATGCAGTGTTTCCTTGATTAAATTAGCTCTCACACCAATATTTGCGTCTAGAGCCTTTGCATTGAGTGCTACCTGAAAACGGCTGTGGCGCTGAAGTTGCCTGTGAATGTGGAATTGGTGGCATGTGAAACCCGCATGTGGAGCATTCGTTTGTGTGGGATGCTCTACCAGGTTCATTCCTAGATAATGCACTCAAAGGGCACTAAGCATAGAGTGTGAAAACTGAGTTTCCTTGAGAGCTGCTTGGAAGCCTGATGGTGTGTGAAGTTAGTGAGGCAAATGGAGTTGTTCTCGCACAAGAACCACTTGGCTGATCCTTCTTCAATATGCCCTTCACCAACATGCAGTGTTTCCTTGATTGAATTAGCTATCACACCAATATTTGCGTCTAGAGACTTTGCACTGAGGGCTATCTGAAAACGGATGTGGCGCTGAAGTTGCCTGTGAATGTGGAGTTGGTGGCATGTGAAACCCGCATGTGGAGCATTCGTTTGTGTGGGATGCTCTACCAGGTTCATTCCTAGGTAAAGCACTCAAAGGGCACTAAGCATAGAGTGTGAAAACTGAGTTTCCTTGAGAGCTGCTTGGAAGCCTGATGGTGTGTGAAGTTAGTGAGCCAAATGGAGTTGTTCTCCCACAAGAACCACTCGGCTGATCCTTCTTCAATATGCCCTTCACCAACATGCAGTGTCTCCTTGATTGAATTAGCTCTCACACCAATATTTGCGTCTAGAGACTTTGCACTGAGGGCTATCTGAAAACGGCTGTGGCGCTGAAGTTGCCTGTGAATGTGGAGTTGGTGGCATGTGAAACCCGCATGTGGAGCATTCGTTTGTGTCGGATGCTCTACCAGGTTCATTCCTAGATAATGCACTCAAAGGGCACTAAGCATAGAGTGTGAAAACTGAGTTTCCTTGAGAGCTGCTTGGAAGCCTGATGGTGTGTGAAGTTAGTGAGAGAAATGGAGTTGTTCTCCCACAAGAACCACTCGGCTGATCCTTCTTCAATATGCCCTTCACCAACATGCAGTGTTTCCTTGATTAAATTAGCTCTCACACCAATATTTGCGTCTAGAGCCTTTGCATTGAGGGCTACCTGAAAACGGCTGTGGCGCTGAAGTTGCCTGTGAATGTGGAATTGGTGGCATGTGAAACCCGCATGTGGAGCATTCGTTTGTGTGGGATGCTCTACCAGGTTCATTCCTAGATAATGCACTCAAAGGGCACTAAGCATAGAGTGTGAAAACTGAGTTTCCTTGAGAGCTGCTTGGAAGCCTGATGGTGTTTGAAGTTAGTGAGGCACATGGAGTTGTTCTCGCACAAGAACCACTCGGCTGATCCATCCTTCTTCAATATGCCCTTCACCAACATGCAGTGTTTCCTTGATTGAATTAGCTCTCACACCAATATTTGCGTCTAGAGACTTTGCACTGAGGGCTATCTGAAAACGGATGTGGCGCTGAAGTTGCCTGTGAATGTGGAGTTGGTGGCATGTGAAACCCGCATGTGGAGCATTCGTTTGTGTGGGATGCTCTACCAGGTTCATTCCTAGATAATGCACTCAAAGGGCACTAAGCATAGAGTGTGAAAACTGAGTTTCCTTGAGAGCTGCTTGGAAGCCTGATGGTGTGTGAAGTTAGTGAGAGAAATGGAGTTGTTCTCCCACAAGAACCACTCGGCTGATCCTTCTTCAATATGCCCTTCACCAACATGCAGTGTTTCCTTGATTAAATTAGCTCTCACACCAATATTTGCGTCTAGAGCCTTTGCAGTGAGGGCTACCTGAAAACGGCTGTGGCGCTGAAGTTGCCTGTGAATGTGGAATTGGTGGCATGTGAAACCCGCATGTGGAGCATTCGTTTGTGTGGGATGCTCTACCAGGTTCATTCCTAGTTAATGCACTCAAAGGGCACTAAGCATAGAGTGTGAAAACTGAGTTTCCTTGAGAGCTGCTTGGAAGCCTGATGGTGTGTGAAGTTAGTGAGCCAAATGGAGTTGTTCTCCCACAAGAACCACTCGGCTGATCCTTCTTCAATATGCCCTTCACCAACATGCAGTGTTTCCTTGATTGAATTAGCTCTCACACCAATATTTGCGTCTAGAGCCTTTGCATTGAGGGCTATCTGAAAACGGCTGTGGCGCTGAAGTTGCCTGTGAATGTGGAGTTGGTGGCATGTGAAACCCTTATGTGGAGCATTCGTTTGTGTGGGATGCTCCACAACCTTCATTTCAGTCCTAGGCACTCAAAGGGCACTAAGCATAGAGTGTGAAAAACTGAGTTTCCTTGAGAGCTGCTTGGAAGCCTGATGGTGTGTGCAGTTAGTGAGCCAAATGGAGTTGTTCTCCCACAAGAACCACTCGGCTGATCCTTCTTCAATATGCCTTTCACCAACATGCAGTGTTTCCTTGATTGAAATTAGTCTCTCACACCAATATTTGCGTCTAGAGACTTTGCACTGAGGGCTATCTGAAAACGGCTGTGGCGCTGAAGTTGCCTGTGAATGTGGAGCTGGTGGCATGTGAAACCCGCATGTGGAGCATTCGTTTGTGTGGAATACGCTACCAGGTTCATTCCTAGATAATGCACTCAAAGGGCACTAAGCATAGAGTGTGAAAACTGAGTTTCCTTGAGAGCTGCTTGGAAGCCTGATGGTGTGTGAAGTTAGTGAGCCAAATGGAGTTGTTCTCCCACAAGAACCAATCGGCTGATCCTTCTTCAATATGCCCTTCACCAACATGCAGTGTTTCCTTGATTGAATTAGCTCTCACACCAATATTTGCGTCTAGAGCCTTTGCTTTGAGGGCTATCTGAAAACGGCTGTGGCGCTGAAGTTGCCTGAGAATGTGGAGTTGGTGGCATGTGAAACCCGCATGTGGAGCATTCGTTTGTGTGGGATGCTCCACAAGCTTCATTTCAGTCCTAGGCACTCAAAGGGCACTATGCATAGAGTGTGAAAACTGAGTTTCCTTGAGAGCTGCTTGGAAGCCTGATGGTGTGTGAAGTTAGTGAGCCAAGTGGAGTTGTTCTCCCACAAGAACCACTCGGCTGATCCTTCTTCAATATGCCCTTCACCAACATGCAGTGTTTCCTTGATTGAATTAGCTCTCACACCAATATTTGCGTCTAGAGCCTTTGCATTGAGGGCTATCTGAAAATGGCTGTGGCGCTGAAGTTGCCTGTGAATGTGGAGTTGGTGGCATGTGAAACCCGCATGTGGAGCATTCGTTTGTGTGGGATGCTCTACCAGGTTCATTCCTAGGTAAAGCACTCAAAGGGCACTAAGCATAGAGTGTGAAAACTGAGTTTCCTTTGGAGCTGCTTGGCAGCCTGATGGCGTGTGAAGTTAGTGAGCCAAATGGAGTTGTTCTCCCACAAGAACCACTCGGCTGATCCTTCTTCAATATGCCCTTCACCAACATGCAGTGTTTCCTTGATTGAATTAGCTCTCACACCAATATTTGCGTCTAGAGCCTTTGCATTGAGGGCTATCTGAAAACGGGTGTGGCGCTGAAGTTGCCTGAGAATGTGGGGTTGGTGGCATGTGAAACCCGCATGTGCAGCATTCGTTTGTGTGGGATGCTCCACAAGATTCATTTCAGTCCTAGGCACTCAAAGGGCACTATGCATAGAGTGTTAAAACTGAGTTTCCTTGAGAGCTGCTTGGAAGCCTGATGGTGTGTGAAGTTAATGAGCCAAATGGAGTTGTTCTCCCACAAGAACCACTCGGCCGATCCTTCTTCAATATGCCCTTCACCAACATGCAGTGTTTCCTTGATTGAATTAGCTCTCACACCAATATTTGCGTCTAGAGCCTTTGCATTGAGGGCTATCTGAAAACGGCTGTGGCGCTGAAGTTGCCTGTGAATGTGAAGTTGGTGACATGTGAAACCCGCATGCGGAGCATTAGTTTGTGTGGAATACACTACCTGGTTCATTCCTAAATAATGCACTCAAAGGGCACTAAGCATAGAGTGTGAAAACTGAGTTTCCTTGAGAGCTGCTTGGAAGCCTGATGGTGTGTGAAGTTAGTGAGCCAAATGGAGTTGTTCTCCCACAAGAACCACTCGGCTGATCCTTCTTCAATATGCCCTTCACCAACATGCAGTGTTTCCTTGATTGAATTAGCTCTCACACCAATATTTGTGTCTAGAGCCTTTGCATTGAGGGCTATCTGAAAACGGCTGTGGCGCTGAACTTGTCTCTGAATGTGGAGTTGTTGGCATGTGAAACCCGCATGTGGAGCATTCGTTTGTGTGGGATGCTCCCCAAGCTTCATTTCAGTCCTAGGCTCTCAAAGGGCACTAAGCATAGAGTGTGAAAATTGAGTTTCCTTGAGAGCTGCTTGGAAGCCTGATGGTGTGTGAAGGTAGTGAGCCAAATGGAGTTGTTCTCCCACAAGAACCACTCGGCTGATCCTTCTTCAATATGCCCTTCACCAACATGCAGTATTTGCTTGATTGAATTAGCTCTCACACCAATATTTGCGTCTAGAGCCTTTGCATTGAGGGCTATCTGAA
Organism: Ochotona princeps; assembly: GCF_030435755.1. NCBI lineage: Eukaryota > Metazoa > Chordata > Mammalia > Lagomorpha > Ochotonidae > Ochotona > Ochotona princeps. Next base: position 19,064 of record NW_026699503.1, read on the forward strand.
AACGGCTGTGGCGCTGAAGTTGCCTGTGAATGTGGAGTTGGTGGCAAGTGAAACCCGCATGTGGAGCATTCGTTTGTGTGGAATACGCTACCAGGTTCATTCCTAGATAATGCACTCAAAGGGCACTAAGCATAGAGTGTGAAAACTGAGTTTCCTTGAGAGCTGCTTGGAAGCCTGATGGTGTGTGAAGTTAGTGAGCCAAATGGAGTTGTTCTCCCACAGAAACCACTCGGCTGATCCTTCTTCAATATGCCCTTCACCAACATGCAGTGTTTCCTTGATTGAATTAGCTCTCACACCAATATTTGCGTCTAGAGCCTTTGCATTGAGGGCTATCTGAAAACGGCTGTGGCGCTGAAGTTGCCTGTGAATGTGGAGTTGGTGACATGTGAAACCCGCATGCGGAGCATTAGTTTGTGTGGAATACGCTACCAGGTTCATTCCTAGATAATGCACTCAAAGGGCACTAAGCATAGAGTGTGAAAACTGAGTTTCCTTGAGAGCTGCTTGGAAGCCTGATGGTGTGTGAAGTTAGTGAGCCAAGCGGAGTTGTTCTCCCACAAGAACCACTCGGCTGATCCTTCTTCAATATGCCCTTCACCAACATGCAGTGTTTCCTTGATTGAATTAGCTCTCACACCAATATTTGCGTCTAGAGCCTTTGCATTGAGGGCTATCTGAAAACGGCTGTGGCGCTGAAGTTGCCTGAGAATGTGGAGTTGGTGGCATGTGAAACCCGCATGTGGAGCAATCGTTTGTGTGGGATGCTCCACAAGATTCATTTCAGTCCTAGGCACTCAAAGGGCACTATGCATAGAGTGTGAAAACTGAGTTTCCTTGAGAGCTGCTTGGAAGCCTGATGGTGTGTGAAGTTAATGAGCCAAATGGAGTTGTTCTCCCACAAGAACCACTCGGCCGATCCTTCTTCAATATGCCCTTCACCAACATGCAGTGTTTCCTTGATTGAATTAGCTCTCACACCAATATTTGCGTCTAGAGCCTTTGCATTGAGGGCTATCTGAAAACGGCTGTGGCGCTGAAGTTGCCTGTGAATGTGGAGTTGGTGGCATGTGAAACCCGCATGTGGAGCATTCGTTTGTGTGGGATGCTCTACCAGGTTCATTCCTAGGTAAAGCACTCAAAGGGCACTAAGCATAGAGTGTGAAAACTGAGTTTCCTTGAGAGCTGCTTGGAAGCCTGATGGTGTGTGAAGTTAGTGAGCCAAATGGAGTTGTTCTCCCACAAGAACCACTCGGCTGATCCTTCTTCAATATGCCCTTCACCAACATGCAGTGTTTCCTTGATTGAATTAGCTCTCACACCAATATTTGCGTCTAGAGACTTTGCACTGAGGGCTATCTGAAAACGGCTGTGGCGCTGAAGTTGCCTGTGAATGTGGAGTTGGTGGCATGTGAAACCCGCATGTGGAGCATTCGTTTGTGTGGGATGCTCTACCAGGTTCATTCCTAGATAATGCACTCAAAGGGCACTAAGCATAGAGTGTGAAAACTGAGTTTCCTTGAGAGCTGCTTGGAAGCCTGATGGTGTGTGAAGTTAGTGAGAGAAATGGAGTTGTTCTCCCACAAGAACCACTCGGCTGATCCTTCTTCAATATGCCCTTCACCAACATGCAGTGTTTCCTTGATTAAATTAGCTCTCACACCAATATTTGCGTCTAGAGCCTTTGCAGTGAGGGCTACCTGAAAACGGCTGTGGCGCTGAAGTTGCCTGTGAATGTGGAATTGGTGGCATGTGAAACCCGCATGTGGAGCATTCGTTTGTGTGGGATGCTCTACCAGGTTCATTCCTAGATAATGCACTCAAAGGGCACTAAGCATAGAGTGTGAAAACTGAGTTTCCTTGAGAGCTGCTTGGAAGCCTGATGGTGTGTGAAGTTAGTGAGGCAAATGGAGTTGTTCTCGCACAAGAACCACTCGGCTGATCCTTCTTCAATATGCCCTTCACCAACATGCAGTGTTTCCTTGATTGAATTAGCTATCACACCAATATTTGCGTCTAGAGACTTTGCACTGAGGGCTATCTGAAAACGGATGTGGCGCTGAAGTTGCCTGTGAATGTGGAGTTGGTGGCATGTGAAACCCGCATGTGGAGCATTCGTTTGTGTGGGATGCTCTACCAGGTTCATTCCTAGGTAAAGCACTCAAAGGGCACTAAGCATAGAGTGTGAAAACTGAGTTTCCTTGAGAGCTGCTTGGAAGCCTGATGGTGTGTGAAGTTAGTGAGCCAAATGGAGTTGTTCTCCCACAAGAACCACTCGGCTGATCCTTCTTCAATATGCCCTTCACCAACATGCAGTGTCTCCTTGATTGAATTAGCTCTCACACCAATATTTGCGTCTAGAGACTTTGCACTGAGGGCTATCTGAAAACGGCTGTGGCGCTGAAGTTGCCTGTGAATGTGGAGTTGGTGGCATGTGAAACCCGCATGTGGAGCATTCGTTTGTGTGGGATGCTCTACCAGGTTCATTCCTAGATAATGCACTCAAAGGGCACTAAGCATAGAGTGTGAAAACTGAGTTTCCTTGAGAGCTGCTTGGAAGCCTGATGGTGTGTGAAGTTAGTGAGAGAAATGGAGTTGTTCTCCCGCAAGAACCACTCGGCTGATCCTTCTTCAATATGCCCTTCACCAACATGCAGTGTTTCCTTGATTAAATTAGCTCTCACACCAATATTTGCGTTTAGAGCCTTTGCAGTGAGGGCTACCTGAAAACGGCTGTGGCGCTGAAGTTGCCTGTGAATGTGGAATTGGTGGCATGTGAAACCCGCATGTGGAGCATTCGTTTGTGTGGGATGCTCCACAAGCTTCATTTCAGTCCTAGGCAGGCACTATGCATAGAGTGTGAAAACTGAGTTTCCTTGAGAGCTGCTTGGAAGCCTGATGGTGTGTGAAGTTAATGAGCCAAGTGGAGTTGTTCTCCCACAAGAACCACTCGGCTGATCCTTCTTCAATATGCCCTTCACCAACATGCAGTGTTTCCTTGATTGAATTAGCTCTCACACCAATATTTGCGTCTAGAGCCTTTGCATTGAGGGCTATCTGAAAATGGCTGTGGCGCTGAAGTTGCCTGTGAATGTGGAGTTGGTGGCATGTGAAACCCGCATGTGGAGCATTCGTTTGTGTGGGATGCTCTACCAGGTTCATTCCTAGGTAAAGCACTCAAAGGGCACTAAGCATAGAGTGTGAAAACTGAGTTTCCTTTGGAGCTGCTTGGCAGCCTGATGGCGTGTGAAGTTAGTGAGCCAAATGGAGTTGTTCTCCCACAAGAACCACTCGGCTGATCCTTCTTCAATATGCCCTTCACCAACATGCAGTGTTTCCTTGATTGAATTAGCTCTCACACCAATATTTGCGTCTAGAGCCTTTGCATTGAGGGCTATCTGAAAACGGGTGTGGCGCTGAAGTTGCCTGAGAATGTGGGGTTGGTGGCATGTGAAACCCGCATGTGCAGCATTCGTTTGTGTGGGATGCTCCACAAGATTCATTTCAGTCCTAGGCACTCAAAGGGCACTATGCATAGAGTGTGAAAACTGAGTTTCCTTGAGAGCTGCTTGGAAGCCTGATGGTGTGTTAAGTTAATGAGCCAAATGGAGTTGTTCTCCCACAAGAACCACTCGGCCGATCCTTCTTCAATATGCCCTTCACCAACATGCAGTGTTTCCTTGATTGAATTAGCTCTCACACCAATATTTGCGTCTAGAGCCTTTGCATTGAGGGCTATCTGAAAACGGCTGTGGCGCTGAAGTTGCCTGTGCATGTGAAGTTGGTGACATGTGAAACCCGCATGCGGAGCATTAGTTTGTGTGGAATACACTACCAGGTTCATTCCTAAATAATGCACTCAAAGGGCACTAAGCATAGAGTGTGAAAACTGAGTTTCCTTGAGAGCTGCATGGAAGCCTGATGGTGTGTGAAGTTAGTGAGCGAAGTGGAGTTGTTCTCCCACAGAAACCACTCGGCTGATCCTTCTTCAATATGCCCTTCACCAACATGCAGTGTTTCCTTGATTGAATTAGCTCTCACACCAATATTTGCGTCGAGAGCCTTTGCATTGAGGGCTATCTGAAAATGGCTGTGGCGCTGAAGTTGCATGTGAATGTGGAGTTGGTGGCATGTGAAACCCGCATGTGGAGCATTCGTTTGTGTGGGATGCTCCCCAAGCTTCATTTCAGTCCTAGGCTCTCAAAGGGCACTAAGCATAGAGTGTGAAAACTGAGTTTCCTTGAGAGCTGCTTGGAAGCCTGATGGTGTGTGAAGTTAGTGAGCCAAATGGAGTTGTTCTCCCACAAGAACCACTCGGCTGATCCTTCTTCAATATGCCCTTCACCAACATGCAGTGTTTCCTTGATTGAATTAGCTCTCACACCAATATTTGCGTCTAGAGCCTTTGCATTGAGGGCTATCTGAAAACGGCTGTGGCGCTGAAGTTGCCTGTGAATGTGGAGTTGGTGGCATGTGAAACCCGCATGCGGAGCATTCGTTTGTGTGGAATACGCTACCAGGTTCATTCCTAGATAATGCACTCAAAGGGCACTAAGCATAGAGTGTGAAAACTGAGTTTCCTTGAGAGCTGCTTGGAAGCCTGATGGTGTGTGAAGTTAGTCTTGAAAATGGAGTTGTTCTCCCACAAGAACCACTCGGCTGATCCTTCTTCAATATGCCCTTCACCAACATGCAGTGTTTCCTTGATTGAATTAGCTCTCACACCAATATTGGCGTCTAGAGCCTTTGCATTGAGGGCTATCTGAAAACGGGTGTGGCGCTGAAGTTGCCTGTGAATGTGGAGTTGGTGGCATGTGAAACCCGCATGTGGAGCATTCGTTTGTGTGGGATGCTCTACCAGGTTCATTCCTAGATAATGCACTCAAAGGGCACTAAGCATAGAGTGTGAAAACTGAGTTTCCTTGAGAGCTGCTTGGAAGCCTGATGGTGTGTGAAGTTAGTGAGAGAAATGGAGTTGTTCTCCCACAAGAACCACTCGGCTGATCCTTCTTCAATATGCCCTTCACCAACATGCAGTGTTTCCTTGATTAAATTAGCTCTCACACCAATATTTGCGTCTAGAGCCTTTGCAGTGAGGGCTACCTGAAAACGGCTGTGGCGCTGAAGTTGCCTGTGAATGTGGAATTGGTGGCATGTGAAACCCGCATGTGGAGCATTCGTTTGTGTGGGATGCTCTACCAGGTTCATTCCTAGATAATGCACTCAAAGGGCACTAAGCATAGAGTGTGAAAACTGAGTTTCCTTGAGAGCTGCTTGGAAGCCTGATGGTGTGTGAAGTTAGTGAGGCAAATGGAGTTGTTCTCCCACAAGAACCACTCGGCTGATCCTTCTTCAATATGCCCTTCACCAACATGCAGTGTTTCCTTGATTAAATTAGCTCTCACACCAATATTTGCGTCTAGAGCCTTTGCAGTGAGGGCTACCTGAAAACGGCTGTGGCGCTGAAGTTGCCTGTGAATGTGGAATTGGTGGCATGTGAAACCCGCATGTGGAGCATTCGTTTGTGTGGGATGCTCCCCAAGCTTCATTTCAGTCCTAGGCTCTCAAAGGGCACTAAGCATAGAGTGTGAAAACTGAGTTTCCTTGAGAGCTGCTTGGAAGCCTGATGGTGTGTGAAGTTAGTGAGCCACATGGAGTTGTTCTCCCACAAGAACCACTCGGCTGATCCTTCGTCAATATGCCCTTCACCAACATGCAGTGTTTCCTTGATTGAATTAGCTCTCACACCAATATTTGCGTCTAGAGCCTTTGCATTGAGGGCTATCTGAAAACGGCTGTGGCGCTGAAGTTGCCTGAGAATGTGGAGTTGGTGGCATGTGAAACCCGCATGTGGAGCATTCGTTTGTGTGGGATGCTCTACCAGGTTCATTCCTAGATAATGCACTCAAAGGGTACTAAGCATAGAGTGTGAAAACTGAGTTTCCTTGAGAGCTGCTTGGAAGCCTGATGGTGTGTGAAGTTAGTCTTGAAAATGGAGTTGTTCTCCCACAAGAACCACTCGGCTGATCCTTCTTCAATATGCCCTTCACCAACATGCAGTGTTTCCTTGACTGAATTAGCTCTCACACCAATATTTGCGTCTAGAGCCTTTGCTTTGAGGGCTAACTGAAAACGGCTGTGGCGCTGAAGTTGCCTGTGAATGTTTAGTTGGTGGCATGTGAAACCCGCATGTGGAGCATTCATTTGTGTGGGATGCTCTACCAGGTTCATTCCTAGATAATGCACTCAAAGGGCACTAAGCATAGAGTGTGAATACTGAGTTTCCTTGAGAGCTGCTTGGAAGCCTGATGGTGTGTGAAGTTAGTGAGCCAAATGGAGTTGTTCTAGCACAAGAACTACTCGGCTGATCCTTCTTCAATATGCCCTTCACCAACATGCAGTGTTTCCTTGATTGAATTAGCTCTCACACCAATATTAGCGTCTGGAGCCTTTGCATTGAGGGCTACCTGAAAACGGCTGTGGCGCTGAAGTTGCCTATGAATGTGGATTTGGTGGCATATGAAAACCGTATGTGGAGCATTCGTTTGTGTGGGATGCTCTACCAGGTTCATTCCTAGATAATGCACTCAAAGGGCCCTAAGCATAGAGTGTGAAAACTGAGTTTCCTTGAGAGCTGCTTGGAAGCCTGATGGTGTGTGAAGTTAGTGAGCCAAATGGAGTTGTTCTAGCACAAGAACCACTCAGCTGATCCTTCTTCAATATGCCCTTCACCAACATGCAGTGTTTCCTTGATTGAATTAGCTCTCACACCAATATTTGCGTCTAGAGCCTTTGCATTGAGGGCTATCTGAAAACGGGTGTGGCGCTGAAGTTGCCTGTGAATGTGGAGTTGGTGGCATGTGAAACCCGCATGTGGAGCATTCGTTTGTGTGGGATGCTCTACCAGGTTCATTCCTAGATAATGCACTCAAAGGGCACTAAGCATAGAGTGTGAAAACTGAGTTTCCTTGAGAGCTGCTTGGAAGCCTGATGGTGTGTGAAGTTAGTGAGAGAAATGGAGTTGTTCTCCCACAAGAACCACTCGGCTGATCCTTCTTCAATATGCCCTTCACCAACATGCAGTGTTTCCTTGATTAAATTAGCTCTCACACCAATATTTGCGTCTAGAGCCTTTGCAGTGAGGGCTACCTGAAAACGGCTGTGGCGCTGAAGTTGCCTGTGAATGTGGAGTTGGTGGCATGTGAAACCCGCATGTGGAGCATTCGTTTGTGTGGGATGCTCTACCAGGTTCATTCCTAGATAATGCACTCAAAGGGCACTAAGCATAGAGTGTGAAAACTGAGTTTCCTTGAGAGCTGCTTGGAAGCCTGATGGTGTGTGAAGTTAGTGAGGCAAATGGAGTTGTTCTCGCACAAGAACCACTCGGCTGATCCTTCTTCAATATGCCCTTCACCAACATGCAGTGTTTCCTTGATTGAATTAGCTCTCACACCAATATTTGCGTCTAGAGACTTTGCACTGAGGGCTATCTGAAAACGGATGTGGCGCTGAAGTTGCCTGTGAATGTGGAGTTGGTGGCATGTGAAACCCGCATGTGGAGCATTCGTTTGTGTGGGATGCTCTACCAGGTTCATTCCTAGATAATGCACTCAAAGGGCACTAAGCATAGAGTGTGAAAACTGAGTTTCCTTGAGAGCTGCTTGGAAGCCTGATGGTGTGTGAAGTTAGTGAGAGAAATGGAGTTGTTCTCCCACAAGAACCACTCGGCTGATCCTTCTTCAATATGCCCTTCACCAACATGCAGTGTTTCCTTGATTAAATTAGCTCTCACACCAATATTTGCGTCTAGAGCCTTTGCAGTGAGGGCTACCTGAAAACGGCTGTGGCGCTGAAGTTGCCTGTGAATGTGGAATTGGTGGCATGTGAAACCCGCATGTGGAGCATTCGTTTGTGTGGGATGCTCTACCAGGTTCATTCCTAGTTAATGCACTCAAAGGGCACTAAGCATAGAGTGTGAAAACTGAGTTTCCTTGAGAGCTGCTTGGAAGCCTGATGGTGTGTGAAGTTAGTGAGCCAAATGGAGTTGTTCTCCCACAAGAACCACTCGGCTGATCCTTCTTCAATATGCCCTTCACCAACATGCAGTGTTTCCTTGATTGAATTAGCTCTCACACCAATATTTGCGTCTACAGCCTTTGCATTGAGGGCTATCTGAAAACGGCTGTGGCGCTGAAGTTGCCTGTGAATGTGGAGTTGGTGGCATGTGAAACCCTTATGTGGAGCATTCGTTTGTGTTGGATGCTCCACAACCTTCATTTCAGTCCTAGGCACTCAAAGGGCACTAAGCATAGAGTGTGAAAACTGAGTTTCCTTGAGAGCTACTTGGAAGCCTGATGGTGTGTGAAGTTAGTGAGCCAAATGGAGTTGTTCTCCCACAAGAGCCAATCGGCTGATCCTTCTTCAATATGCCCTTCACCAACATGCAGTGTTTCCTTGATTGAATTAGCTCTCACACCAATATTTGCGTCTAGAGCCTTTGCTTTGAGGGCTATCTGAAAACGGCTGTGGCGCTGAAGTTGCCTGAGAATGTGGAGTTGGTGGCATGTGAAACCCGCATGTGGAGCATTCGTTTGTGTGGGATGCTCCACAAGCTTCATTTCAGTCCTAGGCACTCAAAGGGCACTATGCATAGAGTGTGAAAACTGAGTTTCCTTGAGAGCTGCTTGGAAGCCTGATGGTGTGTGAAGTTAATGAGCCAAGTGGAGTTGTTCTCCCACAAGAACCACTCGGCTGATCCTTCTTCAATATGCCCTTCACCAACATGCAGTGTTTCCTTGATTGAATTAGCTCTCACACCAATATTTGCGTCTAGAGCCTTTGCATTGAGGGCTATCTGAAAATGGCTGTGGCGCTGAAGTTGCCTGTGAATGTGGAGTTGGTGGCATGTGAAACGCGCATGTGGAGCATTCGTTTGTGTGGGATGCTCTACCAGGTTCATTCCTAGATAATGCACTCAAAGGGCACTAAGCATAGAGTGTGAAAACTGAGTTTCCTTTGGAGCTGCTTGGCAGCCTGATGGCGTGTGAAGTTAGTGAGCCAAATGGAGTTGTTCTCCCACAAGAACCACTCGGCTGATCCTTCTTCAATATGCCCTTCACCAACATGCAGTGTTTCCTTGATTGAATTAGCTCTCACACCAATATTTGCGTCTAGAGCCTTTGCATTGAGGGCTATCTGAAAACGGGTGTGGCGCTGAAGTTGCCTGAGAATGTGGGGTTGGTGGCATGTGAAACCCGCATGTGGAGCATTCGTTTGTGTGGGATGCTCCACAAGATTCATTTCAGTCCTAGGCACTCAAAGGGCACTATGCATAGAGTGTGAAAACTGAGTTTCCTTGAGAGCTGCTTGGAAGCCTGATGGTGTGTGAAGTTAATGAGCCAAATGGAGTTGTTCTCCCACAAGAACCACTCGGCCGATCCTTCTTCAATATGCCCTTCACCAACATGCAGTGTTTCCTTGATTGAATTAGCTCTCACACCAATATTTGCGTCTAGAGCCTTTGCATTGAGGGCTATCTGAAAACGGCTGTGGCGCTGAAGTTGCCTGTGAATGTGAAGTTGGTGACATGTGAAACCCGCATGCGGAGCATTAGTTTGTGTGGAATACACTACCTGGTTCATTCCTAAATAATGCACTCAAAGGGCACTAAGCATAGAGTGTGAAAACTGAGTTTCCTTGAGAGCTGCTTGGAAGCCTGATGGTGTGTGAAGTTAGTGAGCGAAGTGGGAGTTGTTCTCCCACAGAAACCACTCGGCTGATCCTTCTTCAATATGCCCTTCACCAACATGCAGTGTTTCCTTGATTGAATTAGCTCTCACACCAATATTTGCGTCTAGAGCCTTTGCATTGAGGGCTATCTGAAAATGGCTGTGGCGCTGAAGTTGCATGTGAATGTGGAGTTGGTGGCATGTGAAACCCGCATGTGGAGCATTCGTTTGTGTGGGATGCTCCCCAAGCTTCATTTCAGTCCTAGGCTCTCAAAGGGCACTAAGCATAGAGTGTGAAAACTGAGTTTCCTTGAGAGCTGCTTGGAAGCCTGATGGTGTGTGAAGTTAGTGAGCCAAATGGAGTTGTTCTCCCACAAGAACCACTCGGCTGATCCTTCTTCAATATGCCCTTCACCAACATGCAGTGTTTCCTTGATTGAATTAGGTCTCACACCAATATTTGCGTCTAGAGCCTTTGCATTGAGGGCTATCTGAAAACGGCTGTGGCGCTGAAGTTGCCTGTGAATGTGGAGTTGGTGGCATGTGAAACCCGCATGCGGAGCATTCGTTTGTGTGGAATACGCTACCAGGTTCATTCCTAGATAATGCACTCAAAGGGCACTAAGCATAGAGTGTGAAAACTGAGTTTCCTTGAGAGCTGCTTGGAAGCCTGATGGTGTGTGAAGTTAGTGAGAGAAATGGAGTTGTTCTCCCACAAGAACCACTCGGCTGATCCTTCTTCAATATGCCCTTCACCAACATGCAGTGTTTCCTTGATTAAATTAGCTCTCACACCAATATTTGCGTCTAGAGCCTTTGCAGTGAGGGCTACCTGAAAACGGCTGTGGCGCTGAAGTTGCCTGTGAATGTGGAATTGGTGGCATGTGAAACCCGCATGTGGAGCATTCATTTGTGTGGGATGCTCTACCAGGTTCATTCCTAGATAATGCACTCAAAGGGCACTAAGCATAGAGTGTGAAAACTGAGTTTCCTTGGGAGCTGCTTGGAAGCCTGATGGTGTGTGAAGTTAGTGAGCCAAATGGAGTTGTTCTCCCACAAGATCCACTCGGCTGATCCTTCTTCAATATGCCCTTCACCAACATGCAGTGTTTCCTTGATTGAATTAGCTCTCACACCAATATTTGCGTCTAGAGCCTTTGCATTGAGGGCTATCTGAAAACGGGTGTGGCGCTGAAGTTGCCTGTGAATGTGGAGTTGGTGGCATGTGAAACCCTTATGTGGAGCATTCGTTTGTGTGGGATGCTCCACAACCTTCATTTCAGTCCTAGGCACTCAAAGGGCACTAAGCATAGAGTGTGAAAACTGAGTTTCCTTGAGAGCTGCTTGGAAGCCTGATGGTGTGTGAAGTTAGTGAGCCAGATGGAGTTGTTCTAGCACAAGAACCACTCGGCTGATCCTTCGTCAATATGCCCTTCACCAACATGCAGTGTTTCCTTGATTGAATTAGCTCTCACACCAATATTTGCGTCTAGAGCCTTTGCATTGAGGGCTATCTGAAAACGGCTGTGGCGCTGAAGTTGCCTGAGAATGTGGAGTTGGTGGCATGTGAAACCCGCATGTGGAGCATTCGTTTGTGTGGGATGCTCTACCAGGTTCATTCCTAGATAATGCACTCAAAGGGTACTAAGCATAGAGTGTGAAAACTGAGTTTCCTTGAGAGCTGCTTGGAAGCCTGATGGTGTTTGAAGTTAGTCTTGAAAATGGAGTTGTTCTCCCACAAGAACCACTCGGCTGATCCTTCTTCAATATGCCCTTCACCAACATGCAGTGTTTCCTTGACTGAATTAGCTCTCACACCAATATTTGCGTCTAGAGTCTTTGCTTTGAGGGCTAACTGAAAACGGCTGTGGCGCTGAAGTTGCCTGTGAATGTTTAGTTGGTGGCATGTGAAACCCGCATGTGGAGCATTCATTTGTGTGGGATGCTCTACCAGGTTCATTCCTAGATAATGCACTCAAAGGGCACTAAGCATAGAGTGTGAATACTGAGTTTCCTTGAGAGCTGCTTGGAAGCCTGATGGTGTGTGAAGTTAGTGAGCCAAATGGAGTTGTTCTAGCACAAGAACTACTCGGCTGATCCTTCTTCAATATGCCCTTCACCAACATGCAGTGTTTCCTTGATTGAATTAGCTCTCACACCAATATTAGCGTCTGGAGCCTTTGCATTGAGGGCTACCTGAAAACGGCTGTGGCGCTGAAGTTGCCTATGAATGTGGATTTGGTGGCATATGAAAACCGTATGTGGAGCATTCGTTTGTGTGGGATGCTCTACCAGGTTCATTCCTAGATAATGCACTCAAAGGGCCCTAAGCATAGAGTGTGAAAACTGAGTTTCCTTGAGAGCTGCTTGGAAGCCTGATGGTGTGTGAAGTTAGTGAGCCAAATGGAGTTGTTCTAGCACAAGAACCACTCAGCTGATCCTTCTTCAATATGCCCTTCACCAACATGCAGTGTTTCCTTGATTGAATTAGCTCTCACACCAATATTTGCGTCTAGAGCCTTTGCATTGAGGGCTATCTGAAAACGGGTGTGGCGCTGAAGTTGCCTGTGAATGTGGAGTTGGTGGCATGTGAAACCCGCATGTGGAGCATTCGTTTGTGTGGGATGCTCTACCAGGTTCATTCCTAGATAATGCACTCAAAGGGCACTAAGCATAGAGTGTGAAAACTGAGTTTCCTTGAGAGCTGCTTGGAAGCCTGTTGGTGTGTGAAGTTAGTGAGCCAAATGGAGTTGTTCTAGCACAAGAACCACTCGGCTGATCCTTCTTCAATATGCCCTTCACCAACATGCAGTGTTTCCTTGATTGAATTAGCTCTCACACCAATATTTGCGTCTAGAGCCTTTGCATTGAGGGCTATCTGAAAACGGCTGTGGCGCTGAAGTTGCCTGTGAATGTGGAGTTGGTGGCATGTGAAACCCGCATGTGGAGCATTCGTTTGTGTGGGATGCTCTACCAGGTTCATTCCTAGATAATGCACTCAAAGGGCACTAAGCATAGAGTGTGAAAACTGAGTTTCCTTGAGAGATTCTTGGAAGCCTGATGGTGTGTGAAGTTATTGAGCCAAATGGAGTTGTTCTAGCACAAGAACCACTCGGCTGATCCTTCTTCAATATGCCCTTCACCAACATGCAGTGTTTCCTTGATTGAATTAGCTCTCACACCAATATTTGCGTCTAGAGCCTTTGCATTGAGGGCTATCTGAAAACGGCTGTGGCGCTGAAGTTGCCTGTGAATGTGGAGTTGGTGGCATGTGAAACCCGCATGTGGAGCATTCGTTTGTGTGGGATGCTCACCGAGCTTCATTTCAGCACTAAGCACTCAAAGGGCACTAAGCATAGAGTGTGAAAACTGAGTTTCCTTGGGAGCTGCTTGGAAGCCTGATGGTGTGTGAAGTTAGTGAGCCAAATGAAGTTGTTCTCCCACAAGAACCATTCGGCTGATCCTTCTTCAATACGCCCTTCACCAACATGCAGTGTTTCCTTGATTGAATTAGCTCTCACACCAATGTTTGCGCCTAGAGCCTTTGCATTGAGGGCTATCTGAAAACGGCTGTGGCGCTGAAGTTGCCTGTGAATGTGGAGTTGGTGGCATGTGAAACCCGCATGTGGAGCATTCGTTTGTGTGGGATGCTCTACAGGTTCATTCCTAGGTAAAGCACTCAAAGGGCACTAAGCATAGAGTGTGAAAACTGTGTTTCCTTGAGAGCTGCATGGAAGCCTGATGGTGCGTGAAGTTAGTGAGCCAAATGGAGTTGTTCTCGCACAAGAACCACTCGGCTGATCCTTCTTCAATATGCCCTTCACCAACATGCAGTGTTTCCTTGATTGAATTAGCTCTCACACCAATATTTGCGTCTAGAGCCTTTGCTTTGAGGGCTATCTGAAAACGGCTGTGGCGCTGAAGTTGCCTGTGAATGTGGAGTTGGTGGCATGTGAAACCCCCATGCGGAGCATTCGTTTGTGTGGAATACGCTAGCAGGTTCATTCCTAGATAATGCACCTCAAAGGGCACTAAGCATAGAGTGTGAAAAACTGAGTTTCCTTGAGAGCTGCTTGGAAGCCTGATGGTGTGTGAAGTTAATGAGCCTAATGGAGTTGTTCTCCCACAAGAACCACTCGGCTGATCCTTCTTCAATACGCCCTTCACCAACATGCAGTGTTTCCTTGATTGAATTAGCTCTCACACCAATATTTGCGTCTAGAGCCTTTGCATTGAGGGCTATTTGAAAACGGCTGTGTCGCTGAAGTTGCCTGTGAATGTGGAGTTGGTGGCATGTGAAACCCGCATGTGGAGCATTCGTTTGTGTGGGATGCTCTACCAGGTTCATTCTAGGTAAAGCACTCAAAGGGCACTAAGCATAGAGTGTGAAAACTGAGTTTCCTTGAGAGCTGCATGGAAGCCTGATGGTGTGTGAAGTTAGTGAGCCAAATGGAGTTGTTCTCGCACAAGAACCACTCGGCTGATCCTTCTTCAATATGCCCTTCACCAACATGCAGTGTTTCCTTGATTGAATTAGCTCTCACACCAATATTTGCGTCTAGAGCCTTTGCAGTAGGGCTATCTGAAAACGGCTGTGGCGCTGAAGTTGCCTGTGAATGTGGAGTTGGTGGCATGTGAAACCCCCATGCGGAGCATTCGTTTGTGTGGAATACGCTAGCAGGTTCATTCCTAGATAATGCACTCAAAGGGCACTAAGCATAGAGTGTGAAAACTGAGTTTCCTTGAGAGCTGCTTGGAAGCCTGGATGTGTGTGAAGTTAGTGAGCCAAATGGAGTTGTTCTCCCACAAGAACCACTCGGCTGATCCTTCTTCAATATGCCCTTCACCAACATGCAGTGTTTCCTTGATTGAATTAGCTCTCACACCAATATTTGCGTCTAGAGCCTTTGCATTGAGGGCTATCTGAAAATGCCCGTGGCGCTGAAGTTGCCTGTAAATGTGGAGTTGGTGGCATGTGAAACCCGCATGTGGAGCATTCGTTTGTGTGGGATGCTCTACCAGGTTCATTCCTAGGTAAAGCACTCAAAGGGCACTAAGCATAGAGTGTTGAAAACTGAGCTTCCTTGAGAGCTGCATGGAAGCCTGATGGTGTGTGAAGTTAGTGAGCCAAATGGAGTTGTTCTCCCACAAGAACCACTCGGCTGATCCTTCTTCAATATGCCCTTTCACCAACATGCAGTGTTCCTTGATTGAATTAGCTCTCACACCAATATTTGCGTCTAGAGCCTTTGCTTTGAGGGCTATTTGAAAACGGCTGTGGCGCTGAAGTTGCTCCTGAGAATGTGGAGTTGGTGGCATGTGAAACCCGCATGTGGAGCATTCGTTTGTGTGGGATGCTCCCCCAAGCTTCATTTCAGTGCTAGGCACTCAAAGGGCACTATGTATAGAGTGTGAAAACTGAGTTCCTTGAGAGCTGCTTGGAAGCCTGATGGTGTGTGAAGTTAATGAGCCTAATGGAGTTGTTCTCCCACAAGAACCACTCGGCTGATCCTTCTTCAATACGCCCTTCACCAACATGCAGTGTTTCCTTGAAATGAATTAGCTCTCACACCAATATTGCGTCTAGAGCCTTTGCATTGAGGGCTATCTGAAAACGGCTGTGGCGCTGAAGTGCCTGTGAATGTGGAGTTGGTGGCATGTGAAACCAGCATGTGGAGCATTCGTTTGTGTGGATAGCTCTACCAGGTTCATTCCTAGATAATGCACTCAAAGGGCACTAAGCATAGAGTGTGAAAACTGAGTTTCCTTGAGAGGTGCTTGGAAGCCTGATGGTGTGTGAAATTAGTGAGCGAAATGGAGTTGTTCTCCCACAAGAACAACTCGGCTGATCCTTCTTCAATATGCCCCTTCACAAACATGCAGTGTTTCCTTGATTGAATTAGCTCTCACACCAATATTTGCGTCTAGAGCCTTTGCATTGAGGGCTATTTTGAAAACGGCTGTGTCGCTGAAGTTGCCTGTGAATGTGGAGTTGGTGGCATGTGAAACCCGCATGTGGAGCATTCGTTTTGTGTGGGATGCTCCCCAAGCTTCATTTCAGTTCTAGGCACTCAAAGGGCACTAAGCATAGAGTGTGAAAACTGAGTTCTTGAGAGCTGCTTGGAAGCCTGATGGTGTGTGAAGTTAGTGAGCCAAATGGAGTTGTTCTCCCACAAGAACCACTCGGCTGATCCTTCTTCAATATGCCCTTCACCAACATGCAGTGTTTCCTTGATTGAATTAGCTCTCACACCAATATTTGTGTCTAGAGCCTTTGCATTGAGGGCTATCTGAAAACGGCTGTGGCGCTGAAGTTGCCTGAGAATGTGGAGTTGGTGGCATGTGAAACCCGCATGTGGAGCATTCGTTTGTGTGGGATGCTCCCCAAGCTTCATTTCAGTCCTAGGCTCTCAAAGGGCACTAAGCATAGAGAGTGTGAAAATTGAGTTTCCTTGCGAGCTGCTTGGAAGCCTGATGGTGTGTGAAGTTAGTGAGCGAAGTGGAGTAGTTCT
Organism: Ochotona princeps; assembly: GCF_030435755.1. Lineage (NCBI taxonomy): Eukaryota > Metazoa > Chordata > Mammalia > Lagomorpha > Ochotonidae > Ochotona > Ochotona princeps. The sequence continues at coordinate 35,304 of NW_026699503.1, forward strand.
CCCACAAGAACCACTCGGCTGATCCTTCTTCAATATGCCCTTCACCAACATGCAGTGTTTCCTTGATTGAATTAGCTCTCACACCAATATTTGCGTCTAGAGCCTTTGCATTGAGGGCTATCTGAAAACGGCTGTGGCGCTGAAGTTGCCTGTGAATGTGGAGTTGGTGGCATGTGAAACCCGCATGCGGAGCATTCGTTTGTGTGGAATACGCTAGCATGTTCATTCCTAGGATAATGCACTCAAAGGGCACTAAGCATAGAGTGTGAAAACTGAGTTTCCTTGAGAGCTGCTTGGAAGCCTGATGGTGTGTGAAGTTAGTGAGCCAAATGGAGTTGTTCTCCCACAAGAACCACTCGGCTGATCCTTCTTCAATATGCCCTTCACCAACATGCAGTGTTTCCTTGATTGAATTAGCTCTCACACCAATATTTGCGTCTAGAGCCTTTGCATTGAGGGCTATCTGAAAACGGGTGTGGCGCTGAAGTTGCCTTGTGAATGTGGAGTTGGTGGAAACCCGCATGTGGAGCATTCGTTTGTGTGGGATGCTCTACCAGGTTCATTCCTAGGTAAAGCACTCAAAGGGCACTAAGCATAGAGTGTGAAAACTGAGTTTCCTTGAGAGCTGCTTGGAAGCCTGATGGTGTGTGAAGTTAGTGAGCCAAATGGAGTTGTTCTCCCACAAGAACCACTCGGCTGATCCTTCTTCAATATGCCCTTCACCAACATGCAGTGTTTCCTTGATTGAATTAGCTCTCACACCAATATTTGCGTCTAGAGCCTTTGCATTGAGGGCTATCTGAAAACGGCTGTGGCGCTGAAGTTGCCTGTGAATGTGGAGTTGGTGGCATGTGAAACCCGCATGCGGAGCATTCGTTTGTGTGGAATACGCTACCAGGTTCATTCCTAGATAATGCACTCAAAAGGCACTAAGCATAGAGTGTGAAAACTGAGTTTCCTTGAGAGCTGCTTGGAAGCCTGATGGTGTGTGAAGTTAGTGAGCGAAATGGAGTTGTTCTCCCACAAGAACCATTCGGCTGATCCTTCTTCAATACGCCCTTCACCAACATGCCGTGTTTCCTTGATTGAATTAGCTCTCACACCAATGTTTGCGTCTAGAGCCTTTGCACTGAGGGCTATCTGAAAACGGGTGTGGCGCTGAAGTTGCCTGTGAATGTGGAGTTGTTGGCATGTGAAACCCGCATGTGGAGCATTCGTTTGTGTGGGATGCTCTACCAGGTTCATTCCTAGGTAAAGCACTCAAAGGGCACTAAGCATAGAGTGTGAAAACTGAGTTTCCTTGAGAGCTGCTTGGAAGCCTGATGGTGTGTGAATTTAGTGAGCCAAATGGAGTTGTTCTCCCACAAGAACCACTCGGCTGATCCTTCTTCAATATGCCCTTCACCAACATGCAGTGTTTCCTTGATTGAATTAGCTCTCACACCAATATTTGCGTCTAGAGCCTTTGCATTGAGGGCTATCTGAAAACGGCTGTGGCGCTGAAGTTGCCTGTGAATGTGGAGTTGGTGGCATGTGAAACCGCATGCGGAGCATTCGTTTGTGTGGAATACGCTACCAGGTTCATTCCTAGATAATGCACTCAAAGGGCACTAAGCATAGAGTGTGAAAACTGAGTTTCCTTGAGAGCTGCTTGGAAGCCTGATGGTGTGTGAAGTTAGTGAGCGAAATGGAGTTGTTCTCCCACAAGAACCACTCGGCTGATCCTTCTTCAATATGCCCTTCACCAACATGCAGTGTTTCCTTGATGGAATTAGCTCTCACACCAATATTTGCGTCTAGAGCCTTTGCATTGAGGGCTATCTGAAAACGGCTGTGGCGCTGAAGTTGCCTGTGAATGTGGAGTTGGTGGCATGTGAAACCCGCATGTGGAGCATTCGTTTGTGTGGGATGCTCTACCAGGTTCATTCCTAGGTAAAGCACTCAAAGGGCACTAAGCATAGAGTGTGAAAACTGAGTTTCCTTTGGAGCTGCTTGGAAGCCTGATGGTGTGTGAAGTTAGTGAGCCAAATGGAGTTGTTCTCCCACAAGAACCACTCGGCTGATCCTTCTTCAATATGCCCTTCACCAACATGCAGTGTTTCCTTGATTGAATTAGCTCTCACACCAATATTTGCGTCTAGAGCCTTTGCTTTGAGGGCTATCTGAAAACGGCTGTGGCGCTGAAGTTGCCTGTGAATGTGGAGTTGGTGGCATGTGAAACCCGCATGTGGAGCATTAGTTTGTGTGCAATACGCTACCAGGTTCATTCCTAGATAATGCACTGAAAGGGCACTAAGCATAGAGTGTGAAAACTGAGTTTGCTTGAGAGCTGCTTGGAAGCCTGATGGTGTGTGAAGTTAGTGAGCGAAATGGAGTTGTTCTCCCACAAGAACCACTCGGCTGATCCTTCTTCAATATGCCCTTCACCAACATGCAGTGTTTCCTTGATTGAATTAGCTCTCACACCAATATTTGCGTCTAGAGCCTTTGCATTGAGGGCTACCTGAAAACGGCTGTGGCGCTGAAGTTGCCTGTGAATGTGGAGTTGGTGGCATGTGAAACCCGCATGTGGAGCATTCGTTTGTGTGGGATGCTCTACAAGCTTCATTTCAGTCCTAGGCACTCAAAGGGCACTAAGCATAGAGTGTGAAAACTGAGTTTCCTTGAGAGCTGCTTGGAAGCCTGATGGTGTGTGAAGTTAGTGAGCCAAATGGAGTTGTTCTCCCACAAGAACCACTCGGCTGATCCTTCTTCAATATGCCCTTCACCAACATGCAGTGTTTCCTTGATTGAATTAGCTCTCACACCAATATTTGCGTCTAGAGCCTTTGCTTTGAGGGCTATCTGAAAACGGCTGTGGCGCTGAAGTTGCCTGTGAATGTGGAGTTGGTGGCATGTGAAACCCGCATGTGGAGCATTAGTTTGTGTGCAATACGCTACCAGGTTCATTCCTAGATAATGCACTGAAAGGGCACTAAGCATAGAGTGTGAAAACTGAGTTTGCTTGAGAGCTGCTTGGAAGCCTGATGGTGTGTGAAGTTAGTGAGCGAAATGGAGTTGTTCTCCCACAAGAACCACTCGGCTGATCCTTCTTCAATATGCCCTTCACCAACATGCAGTGTTTCCTTGATTGAATTAGCTCTCACACCAATATTTGCGTCTAGAGCCTTTGCATTGAGGGCTACCTGAAAACGGCTGTGGCGCTGAAGTTGCCTGTGAATGTGGAGTTGGTGGCATGTGAAACCCGCATGTGGAGCATTCGTTTGTGTTGGATGCTCTACAAGCTTCATTTCAGTCCTAGGCACTCAAAGGGCACTAAGCATAGAGTGTGAAAACTGAGTTTCCTTGAGAGCTGCTTGGAAGCCTGATGGTGTGTGAAGTTAGTGAGCCAAATGGAGTTGTTCTCCCACAAGAACCACTCGGCTGATCCTTCTTCAATATGCCCTTCACCAACATGCAGTGTTTCCTTGATTGAATTAGCTCTCACCACCAATATTTGCGTCTAGACCCTTTGCATTGCGGGCTATCTGAAAACGGCTGTGGCGCTGAAGTTGACAGTGAATGTGGAGTTGGTGGCATGTGAAACCCGCATGTGGAGCATTCGTTTGTGTGGGATGCTCTACTAGGTTCATTCCTAGGTAAAGCACTCAAAGGGCACTAAGCATAGAGTGTGAAAACTGAGTTTCCTTGAGAGCTGCTTGGAAGCCTGATGGTGTGTGAAGTTAGTGAGAGAAATGGAGTTGTTCTCCCACAAGAACCACTCGGCTGATCCTTCTTCAATATGCCCTTCACCAACATGCAGTGTTTCCTTGATTAAATTAGCTCTCACACCAATATTTGCGTCTAGAGCCTTTGCATTGAGGGCTACCTGAAAACGGCTGTGGCGCTGAAGTTGCCTGTGAATGTGGAATTGGTGGCATGTGAAACCCGCATGCGGAGCATTCGTTTGTGTGGGATGCTCTACCAGGTTCATTCCTAGTTAATGCACTCAAAGGGCACTAAGCATAGAGTGTGAAAACTGAGTTTCCTTGAGAGCTGCTTGGAAGCCTGATGGTGTGTGAAGTTAGTGAGCCAGATGGAGTTGTTCTAGCACAAGAACCACTCGGCTGATCCTTCTTCAATATGCCCTTCACCAACATGCAGTGTTTCCTTGATTGAATTAGCTCTCACACCAATATTTGCGTCTAGAGCCTTTGCATTGAGGGCTATCTGAAAACGGCTGTGGCGCTGAAGTTGCCTGTGAATGTGGAGTTGGTGGCATGTGAAACCCGCATGTGGAGCATTCGTTTGTGTGGGATGCTCTACCAGGTTCATTCCTAGGTAAAGCACTCAAAGGGCACTAAGCATAGAGTGTGAAAACTGAGTTTCCTTGAGAGCTGCTTGGAAGCCTGATGGTGTGTGAAGTTAGTGAGAAAAATGGAGTTGTTCTCCCACAAGAACCACTCGGCTGATCCTTCTTCAATATGCCCTTCACCAACATGCAGTGTTTCCTTGATTGAATTAGCTATCACACCAATATTTGCATCTAGAGACTTTGCACTGAGGGCTATCTGAAAATGACTGTGGCGTTGAAGTTGCCTGAGAATGTAGAATTGGTGGCATGTGAAACCCGCATGTGGAGCATTCGTTTGTGTGGGATGCTCTACCAGGTTCATTCCTAGATAATGCACTCAAAGGGCACTAAGCATAGAGTGTGAAAACTGAGTTTCCTTGAGAGCTGCTTGGAAGCCTGATGGTGTGTGAAGTTAGTGAGCCAAATGGAGTTGTTCTCCCACAAGAACCACTCGGCTGATCCTTCTTCAATATGCCCTTCACCAACATGCAGTGTTTCCTTGATGGAATTAGCTCTCACACCAATATTTGCGTCTAGAGCCTTTGCATTGAGGGTACCTGAAAACGGCTGTGGCGTCGAAGTTGCCTGAGAATGTGGAGTTGGTGGCATGTGAAACCCGCATGTGGAGCATTCGTTTGTGTGGGATGCTCTACAAGCTTCATTTCAGTCCTAGGCACTCAAAGGGCACTAAGCATAGAGTGTGAAAACTGAGTTTCCTTTGGAGCTGCTTGGAAGCCTGATGGTGTGTGAAGTTAGTGAGCCAAATGGAGTTGTTCTCCCACAAGAACCACTCGGCTGATCCTTCTTCAATATGCCCTTCACCAACATGCAGTGTTTCCTTGATTGAATTAGCTCTCACACCAATATTTGCGTCTAGAGCCTTTGCTTTGAGGGCTATCTGAAAACGGCTGTGGCGCTGAAGTTGCCTGTGAATGTGGAGTTGGTGGCATGTGAAACCCGCATGTGGAGCATTAGTTTGTGTGCAATACGCTACCAGGTTCATTCCTAGATAATGCACTGAAAGGGCACTAAGCATAGAGTGTGAAAACTGAGTTTGCTTGAGAGCTGCTTGGAAGCCTGATGGTGTGTGAAGTTAGTGAGCGAAATGGAGTTGTTCTCCCACAAGAACCACTCGGCTGATCCTTCTTCAATATGCCCTTCACCAACATGCAGTGTTTCCTTGATTGAATTAGCTCTCACACCAATATTTGCGTCTAGAGCCTTTGCATTGAGGGCTACCTGAAAACGGCTGTGGCGCTGAAGTTGCCTGTGAATGTGGAGTTGGTGGCATGTGAAACCCGCATGTGGAGCATTCGTTTGTGTGGGATGCTCTACAAGCTTCATTTCAGTCCTAGGCACTCAAAGGGCACTAAGCATAGAGTGTGAAAACTGAGTTTCCTTGAGAGCTGCTTGGAAGCCTGATGGTGTGTGAAGTTAGTGAGCCAAATGGAGTTGTTCTCCCACAAGAACCACTCGGCTGATCCTTCTTCAATATGCCCTTCACCAACATGCAGTGTTTCCTTGATTGAATTAGCTCTCACACCAATATTTGCGTCTAGAGCCTTTGCTTTGAGGGCTATCTGAAAACGGCTGTGGCGCTGAAGTTGCCTGTGAATGTGGAGTTGGTGGCATGTGAAACCCGCATGTGGAGCATTAGTTTGTGTGCAATACGCTACCAGGTTCATTCCTAGATAATGCACTGAAAGGGCACTAAGCATAGAGTGTGAAAACTGAGTTTGCTTGAGAGCTGCTTGGAAGCCTGATGGTGTGTGAAGTTAGTGAGCGAAATGGAGTTGTTCTCCCACAAGAACCACTCGGCTGATCCTTCTTCAATATGCCCTTCACCAACATGCAGTGTTTCCTTGATTGAATTAGCTCTCACACCAATATTTGCGTCTAGAGCCTTTGCATTGAGGGCTACCTGAAAACGGCTGTGGCGCTGAAGTTGCCTGTGAATGTGGAGTTGGTGGCATGTGAAACCCGCATGTGGAGCATTCGTTTGTGTGGGATGCTCTACAAGCTTCATTTCAGTCCTAGGCACTCAAAGGGCACTAAGCATAGAGTGTGAAAACTGAGTTTCCTTGAGAGCTGCTTGGAAGCCTGATGGTGTGTGAAGTTAGTGAGCCAAATGGAGTTGTTCTCCCACAAGAACCACTCGGCTGATCCTTCTTCAATATGCCCTTCACCAACATGCAGTGTTTCCTTGATTGAATTAGCTCTCACACCAATATTTGCGTCTAGACCCTTTGCATTGCGGGCTATCTGAAAACGGCTGTGGCGCTGAAGTTGACAGTGAATGTGGAGTTGGTGGCATGTGAAACCCGCATGTGGAGCATTCGTTTGTGTGGGATGCTCTACTAGGTTCATTCCTAGGTAAAGCACTCAAAGGGCACTAAGCATAGAGTGTGAAAACTGAGTTTCCTTGAGAGCTGCTTGGAAGCCTGATGGTGTGTGAAGTTAGTGAGAGAAATGGAGTTGTTCTCCCACAAGAACCACTCGGCTGATCCTTCTTCAATATGCCCTTCACCAACATGCAGTGTTTCCTTGATTAAATTAGCTCTCACACCAATATTTGCGTCTAGAGCCTTTGCATTGAGGGCTACCTGAAAACGGCTGTGGCGCTGAAGTTGATTGTGAATGTGGAATTGGTGGCATGTGAAACCCGCATGCGGAGCATTCGTTTGTGTGGGATGCTCTACCAGGTTCATTCCTAGTTAATGCACTCAAAGGGCACTAAGCATAGAGTGTGAAAACTGAGTTTCCTTGAGAGCTGCTTGGAAGCCTGATGGTGTGTGAAGTTAGTGAGCCAGATGGAGTTGTTCTTGACGCAAGAATATTGGTGTGAGAGCTAATTCAATCAAGCAAACACTGCATGTTGGAGAA
>NW_026699504.1:0-30218 GCF_030435755.1 Ochotona princeps
CCAGGTTCATTCCTAGATTATGCACTCAAAGGGCACTAAGCATAGAGTGTGAAACTGAGTTTCCTTGAGAGCTGCTTGGAAGCCTGATGGTGTGTGAAGTTAGTGAGCCAAATGGAGTTGTTCTCCCACAAGAACCACTCAGCTGATTCTTCTTCAATATGCCCTTCACCAACATGCAGTGTTTCCTTGATTGAATTAGCTCTCACACCAAGATTTGCGTCTAGAGAATTGCATTGAGGGCTTACGGAAAACGACTGTGGCGCTGAAGTTGCCTGTGAATGTGGAGTTGGTGGCATGTGAAACCCGCATGTGGAACATTCGTTTGTGTGGGATGCTCACCAAGCTTCATTTCAGTCCTAGGCACTCAAAGGGCACTAAGCATAGAGTGTGAAAAACTGAGTTTCCTTGAGAGCTGCTTGGAAGCCTGATGGTGTGTGACGTTAGTGAGCCAAATGGAGTTGTTCTCCCAACGAAGAACCACTCGGCTGATTCTTCTTCAATATGCCCTTCACCAACATGCAGTGTTTCCTCTTGATTGAATTAGCTCTCACACCAACATTTGCGTCTAGAGCCTTTGCATTGAGGGCTATCTGAAAACGGCTGTGGCGCTGAAGTTGCCTATGAATGTGGAGTTGATGGCATGTGAAACCCGCATGTGAGCATTCGTTTGTGTGGGATGCTCTACCAGGTTCATTCCTAGATAATGCACTCAAAGGGCACTAAGCATAGATTGTGAAAGCTTAGTTTCCTTGACAGCTGCTTGGAAGCTGCTGATGTGTGTGAAGTTAGTGAGCCAAATGGGAGTTGTTCTCCCACAAGAACCACTCGGCTGATTCTTCTTCATTATGCCCTTCACCAACATGCAGTGTTCCTTGATTGAATTAGCTCTCACAGCAAATATTTGCATCTAGAGCCTTTGCATTGAGGGCTATCTGAAAATGGGCTGTGGCGCTGAAGTTGCCTGTGAATGTGGAGTTGGTGGCATGTGAAACCCGCATGTGGAGCATTCGTTTGTGAGGATGCTCTTCCAGGTACGTTACAAGATAATGCACTGAAAGGCCACTAAGCATAGTGTGTGTGAAAACTGAGCTTCCTTGAGAGCTGCTTGAAGCCTGATGGTGTGTGAAGTTAGTGAGCCAAAATGGAGTTGTTCTCCACAACAACCACTCGGCTGATTCTTCTTCAATATGCCCTTCACCAACATGCAGTGTTTCCTTGATTGAATTAGCTCTCACACCAATATTTGCGTCTAGAGCCTTTGCATTGAGGGCTATCTGAAAACGGCTGTGATGCTGAAGTTGCCTGTGAATGTGGAGTAGGTGGCATGCGAAACCCGCATGTGGAGCATTCGTTGTGTGTGGAATGCTCTAAAAGGATCATTCCTAGATAATGCACTCAAAGGGCACTAAGCATAGAGTGTGAAAACTGAGTTTCCTTGAGAGCTGCTTGGAAGCCTGATGGTGTGTGAAGTTAGTGAGACAAATGGAGTTTATTCTCCCACAAAAACCACTCGGCTGATTCTTCTTCAATATGCCCTTCACCAACATGCAGTGTTTCCTTGATTGAATTAGCTCTCACACCAATATTTGCGTCTAGAGGCCTTTGCATTGAGGGCTATCTGAAAACGGCTTTGGGCGCTGAAGTTGCCTGTGAATGTGGAGTTGAGTGGCACTGTGAAACCCGCATGTGGAGCATTCGTTTGTGTGGGATGCTCACCAAGCTTCATTTCAGTCCTAGGCACTCAAAGGGCACTAAGCATAGAGTGTGAAAAACTGAGTTTCCTTGAGAGCTGCTTGAAGCCTGATGGTGTGTGAAGTAAATGAGCCAAACGGAGTTGGTCTCCCACAAGAACCACTCGGCTGATTCTTCTTCAATATGCCCTTCACCAACATGCAGTGTTTCTTTGATTAAATTAGCTCTCACACCAATATTTGCGTCTAGAGCCTTTGCATTGAGGGCTATCGGAAAACTGCTGTGGCACTGAAGTTGCCTGTGAATGTGGAGTTGGTGGCATGTGAAACCCGCATGTGGAGCATTTGTTTGTGAGGGATGCTCAAGCAGGATCATTCCTAGATAATGCACTCAAAGGGCACTAAGCATAGAGTGTGAAAAGTGAGTTTCCTTGAGAGCTGCTTGGAAGCCTGATGGTGTGTGAAGTTAGTGAGCCAAATGGAGTTGTTCTCCCACAAGAACCACTTGGCTGATTCTAATTCAATATGCCCTTCACCAACATGCAGTGTTTCCTTGATTGAATTAGCTCTCACACCAATATTTGCGTCTAGAGCCTTTGCATTGAGGGCCATCTGAAATCGGCTGTGGCGCTGAAGTTGCCTGTGAATGTGGAGTTGGTGGCATGTGAAACCCGCATGTGGAGCATTCGTTTGTGAGGGATGCTCACCAAGCTTCATTTCAGTCCAACGCACTCAAAGGGCACTAAGCATAGAGTGTGAAAACTGAGTTTCCTTGAGAGCTGCTTGGAAGCCTGATGGTGTGTGAAGTTAGTGAGCCAAATGGAGTTGTTCTCCCACAAGAACCACTCGGCTCATTCTTCTTCAATATGCCCTTCAGCAACATGCAGTGTTTCTTTGATTAAATTAGCTCTCACACCAATATTTGCGTCTAGAGCCTTTGCATTGAGGGCTATCGGAAAACGGCTGTGGCGCTGAAGTTGCCTGTGAATGTGGAGTTGGTGGCATGTGAAACCCGCATGTGGAGCATTCGTTTGTGTGGGATGCTCTACCAAGATTCATTTCAGTCCTAGGCACTCAAAGGGCACTAAGCATAGAGTGTGAAAACTGAGTTTCCTTGAGAGCTGCTTGGAAGCCTGATGGTGTGTGAAGTTAGTGAGCCAAATGGAGTTGTTCTTCCACAAGAACCACTCGGCTGATTCTTCTTCAATATGCCCTTCACCAACATGCAGTGTTTCCTTGATTGAATTAGCTCTCACACCAATATTTGCGTCTAGAGCCTTTGCATTGAGGGCTATCTCAAAACGGCTGTGGCGCTGAAGTTGCCTGTGAATGTGGAGTTGGTGGCATGTGAAACCCGCATGTGGAGCATTCGTTTGTGTGGCATGCTCACCAAGCAGGTTCATTCCTAGATAATGCACTCAAAGGGCAGTAAGCATAGAGTGTGAAAAGTGAGTTTCCTTGAGAGCTGCTTGGAAGCCTGATGGTGTGTGAAGTTAGTGAGCCAAATGGAGTTGTTCTCCCACAAGAACCACTCGGCTGATTCTTCTTCAATATGCCCTTCACCAACATGCAGTGTTTCCTTGATTGAATTAGCTCTCACAACAATATTTGCGTCTAGAGCCTTTAGATTGAGGTCTATCTGAAAACGGCTGTGGCGCTGAAGTTGCCTGTGAATGTGGAGTTGGTGGCATGTGAAACCCGCATGTGGAGCATTCGTTTGTGTGGGATGCTCACCAAGCTTCATTTCAGTCCTAGGCACTCAAAGGGCACTAAGCATAGAGTGTGAAAACTGAGTTTCCTTGAGAGCTGCTTGGAAGCCTGATGGTGTGTGAAGTTAGTGAGCCAAATGGAGTTGTTCTGCCACAAGAACCACTCGGCTGATTCTTCTTCAATATGCCCTTCACCAACATGCAGTGTTTCCTTGATTAAATTAGCTCTCACACCAATATTTGCATCTAGAGCCTTTGCATTGAGGGCTATCTGAAAACGGCTGTTTTGCTGAAGTTGCCTGTGAATGTGGAGTTGGTGGCATGTGAAACCCGCATGTGGAGCATTCGTTTGTGTGGGATGCTCAACCAGGTTCATTCCTAGATTATGCACTCTAAGGGCACTAAGCATAGAGTGTGAAAACTGAGTTTCCTTGAGAGCTGCTTGGAAGCCTGATGGTGTGTGAAGTTAGTGAGCCAAATGGAGTTGTTCTCCCACAAGAACCACTCGGCTGATTCTTCTTCAATATGCCCTTCACCAACATGCAGTGTTTCCTTGATTGAATTAGCTCTCACACCAATATTTGCGTCTAGAGCCTTTGCATTGAGGGCTTACTGAAAACGACTGTGGCGCTGAAGTTGCCTGTGAATGTGGAGTTGGTGGCATGTGAAACCCGCATGTGTAGCATTCGTTTGTGTGGGATGCTCACCAAGCTTCATTTCAGTCCTAGGCACTCAAGGCACAGTAAGAGAAGAGTGTGAAAACTGAGTTTCCTTGAGAGCTGCTTGGCAGCCTGATGGTGTGTGAAGTTAGTGAGCCAAATGGAGTTGTTCTCCCACAAGAACCACTCGGCTGATTCTTCTTCAATATGTCCTTCACCAACATGCAGTGTTTCCTTGATTGAATTAGCTCTCACACCAAGATTTGCGTCTAGAGCCTTTGCATTGAGGGCTATCTGAAAACGGCTGTGGCGCTGAATTTGCCTGTGAATGTGGAGTTGGTGGCATGTGAAACCCGCATGTGGAGCATTCGTTTGCGAGGGATGCTCTACCAGGTACGTTACAAGATAATGCATTCAAAGGGCACTAAGCATAGAGTGTGAAAACTGAGCTTTCTTGAGAGCTGCTTGGAAGCCTGATGGTGTGTTTAGTTAGTGAGCCAAATAGAGTTGTTCTCCCACAAGAACCACTCGGCTGATTCTTCTTCAATATGCCCTTCACCAACATGCAGTGTTTCCTTGATTGAATTAGCTCTCACACCAATATTTGCGTCTAGAGCCTTTGCATTGAGGGCTATCTGAAAACGGCTTTGACGCTGAAGTTGCCTGTGAATGTGGAGTAGGTGGCATGCGAAACCCGCATGTGGAGCATTCGTTTTTGTGGGATGCTCTACCAGGTTCATTCCTAGATAATGCACTCAAAGGGCACTAAGCATAGAGTGTGAAAACTGAGTTTCCTTGAGAGCTGCTTGGAAGCCTGATGGTGTGTGAAGTTAGTGAGCCAAATGGAGTTGTTCTCCCACAAGAACCACTCGGCTGATTCTTCTTCAATATGCCCTTCACCAACATGCAGTGTTTCCTTGATTGAATTAGCTCTCACACCAATATTTGCATCTAGAGCCTTTGCATTGAGGGCTATCTGAAAACGGCTGTGGCGCTGAAGTTGCCTATGAATGTGGAGTTGATGGCATGTGAAACCCGCATGTGGAGCATTCGCTTGTGTGGGATGCTCTACCAGGTTCATTCCTAGATAATGCACTCAAAGGGCGCTAAGCATAGATTGTGAAAACTTAGTTTCCTTGACAGCTGCTTGGAAGCCTGATGGTGTGTCAAGTTAGTGAGCCAAATGGAGTTGTTCTCCCACAAGAACCACTCGGCTGATTCTTCTTCAATATGCCCTTCACCAACATGCAGTGTTTCCTTGATTGAATTAGCTCTCACACCAATATTTGTGTCTAGAGCCTTTGCATTGAGGGCTATCTGAAAACGGCTGTGATGCTGAAGTTGCCTGTGAATGTGGAGTAGGTGGCATGTGAAACCCGCATGTGGAGCATTCGTTTGTGTGGGATGCTCACCAAGCTTCATTTCAGTCCTAGGCACTCAAAGGGCACTAAGCATAGAGTGTGAAAAGTGAGTTTCCTTGAGAGCTGCTTGGAAGCCTGATGGTGTGTCAAGTTAGTGAGCCAAATGGAGTTGTTCTCCCACAATAACCAGTCGGCTGATTCTTCTTCAATATGCCCTTCACCAACATGCAGTGTTTCCTTGATTGAATTAGCTCTCACACCAATATTTGCGTCTAGAGCCTTTGCATTGAGGGCTATCTGAAAACGGCTGTGGCGCTGAAGTTGCCTGTGAATGTGGAGTTGGTGGCATGTGAAACCCGCATGTGGAGCATTCGTTTGTGTGGGATGCTCACCAAGCTTCATTTCAGTCCTAGGCACTCAATGCACACTAAGAGAAGAGTGTGAAAACTGAGTTTCCTTGAGAGCTGCTTGGAAGCCTGATGGTGTGTGAGGTTAGTGAGCCAAATGGAGTTGTTCTCCCACAAGAACCACTCGGCTGATTCTTCTTCAATATGTCCTTCACCAACATGCAGTGTTTCCTTGATTAAATTAGCTCTCACACCAATATTTGATCTAGAGCCTTTGCTTTGAGGGCTATCTGAAAACTGTTGTTTCGCTGAAGTTGCCTGTGAATGTGGAGTTGGTGGCATGTGAAACCCGCATGTGGAGCATTCGTTTGTGTGGGATGCTCTACCAGGTTCATTCCTAGATTATGCACTCAAAGGGCACTAAGCATAGAGTGTGAAACTGAGTTTCCTTGAGAGCTGCTTGGAAGCCTGATGGTGTGTGAAGTTAGTGAGCCAAATGGAGTTGTTCTCCCACAAGAACCACTCAGCTGATTCTTCTTCAATATGCCCTTCACCAACATGCAGTGTTTCCTTGATTGAATTAGCTCTCACACCAAGATTTGCGTCTAGAGAATTGCATTGAGGGCTTACGGAAAACGACTGTGGCGCTGAAGTTGCCTGTGAATGTGGAGTTGGTGGCATGTGAAACCCGCATGTGGAACATTCGTTTGTGTGGGATGCTCACCAAGCTTCATTTCAGTCCTAGGCACTCAAAGGGCACTAAGCATAGAGTGTGAAAACTGAGTTTCCTTGAGAGCTGCTTGGAAGCCTGATGGTGTGTGACGTTAGTGAGCCAAATGGAGTTGTTCTCCCACAAGAACCACTCGGCTGATTCTTCTTCAATATGCCCTTCACCAACATGCAGTGTTTCCTTGATTGAATTAGCTCTCACACCAACATTTGCGTCTAGAGCCTTTGCATTGAGGGCTATCTGAAAACGGCTGTGGCGCTGAAGTTGCCTATGAATGTGGAGTTGATGGCATGTGAAACCCGCATGTGGAGCATTCGTTTGTGTGGGATGCTCTACCAGGTTCATTCCTAGATAATGCACTCAAAGGGCACTAAGCATAGATTGTGAAAGCTTAGTTTCCTTGACAGCTGCTTGGAAGCCTGATGGTGTGTGAAGTTAGTGAGCCAAATGGAGTTGTTCTCCCACAAGAACCACTCGGCTGATTCTTCTTCATTATGCCCTTCACCAACATGCAGTGTTTCCTTGATTGAATTAGCTCTCACACAAATATTTGCATCTAGAGCCTTTGCATTGAGGGCTATCTGAAAATGGCTGTGGCGCTGAAGTTGCCTGTGAATGTGGAGTTGGTGGCATGTGAAACCCGCATGTGGAGCATTCGTTTGTGAGGGATGCTCTACCAGGTACGTTACAAGATAATGCACTGAAAGGCCACTAAGCATAGTGTGTGAAAACTGAGCTTCCTTGAGAGCTGCTTGGAAGCCTGATGGTGTGTGAAGTTAGTGAGCCAAATGGAGTTGTTCTCCCACAACAACCACTCGGCTGATTCTTCTTCAATATGCCCTTCACCAACATGCAATGTTTCCTTGATTGAATTAGCTCTCACACCAATATTTGCATCTAGAGCCTTTGCATTGAGGGCTATCTGAAAACGGTTGTGGCGCTGAAGCTGCCTGTGAATGTGGAGTTGGTGGCATGTGAAACCCGCATGTGGAGCATTCGTTTGTGTGGGATGCTCTAGCAGGTTCATTTCAGTCCTAGGTACTCAAAGGGCACTAAGCATAGAGTGTGAAAACTGAGTTTCCTTGAGAGCTGCTTGGAAGCCTGATGGTGTGTCAAATTAGTGAGCCAAATGGAGTTGTTCTCCCGCAAGAACCACTCGGCTGATTCTTCTTCAATATGTCCTTCACCAACATGCAGTGTTTCCTTGATTAAATTAGCTCTCACACCAATATTTGCATCTAGAGCCTTTGCATTGAGGGCTATCTGAAAACTGCTTTGGCGCTGAAGTTGCCTGTGAATGTGGAGTTGGTGGCATGTGAAACCCGCATGTGGAGCATTCGTTTGTGTGGGATGCTCTACCAGGTTCATTCCTAGATAATGCACTCAAAGGGCACTAAGCATAGAGTGTGAAACTGAGTTTCCTTGAGAGCTGCTTGGAAGCCTGATGGTGTGTGAAGTTAGTGAGCCAAATGGAGTTGTTCTCCCACAAGAACCACTCGGCTGATTCTTCTTCAATATGCCCTTCACCAACATGCAGTGTTTCCTTGATTGAATTAGCTCTCACACCAATATTTGCGTCTAGAGCCTTTGCATTGAGGGATTTCGAAAAACGACTGTGGCGCTGAAGTTGCCTGTGAATGTGGAGTTGGTGGCATGTGAAACCCGCATGTGGAGCATTCGTTTGTGTGGGATGCTCACCAAGCTTCATTTCAGTCCTAGGCACTCAAAGGGCACTAAGCATAGAGTGTGAAAACTGAGTTTCCTTGAGAGCTGCTTGGAAGCCTGATGGTGTGTGAAGTTAGTGAGCCAAATGGAGTTGTTCTCCCACAAGAACCACTCGGCTGATTCTTCTTCAATATGCCCTTCACCAACATGCAGTGTTTCCTTGATTGAATTAGCTCTCACACCAATATTTGTGTCTAGAGCCTTTGCATTGAGGGCTTACTGAAAATGACTGTGGCGCTGAAGTTGCCTGTGAATGTGGAGTTGGTGGCATGCGAAACCCGCATGTGGAGCATTCGTTTGTGTGGGATGCTCTAGCAGGTTCATTTCAGTCCTAGGTACTCAAAGGGCACTAAGCATAGAGTGTGAAAACTGAGTTTCCTTGAGAGCTGCTTGGAAGCCTGATGGTGTGTGAAGTTAGTGAGCCAAATGGAGTTGTTCTCCCACAAGAACCACTCGGCTGATTCTTCTTCAATATGCCCTTCACCACCATGCAGTGTTTCCTTGATTGAATTAGCTCTCACACCAATATTTGCATCTAGAGCCTTTGCATTGAGGGCTATCTGAAAACGGCTGTGGCACTGAAGTTGCCTGTGAATGTGGAGTTGGTGGCATGTGAAACCCGCATGTGGAGCATTCGTTTGTGTGGGATGCTCAAGCAGGTTCATTCCTAGATAATGCACTCAAAGGGCACTAAGCATGGAGTGTGAAAACTGAGTTTCCTTGAGAGCTGCTTGGAAGCCTGATGGTGTGTGAAGTTAGTGAGCCAAATGGAGTTGTTCTCCCACAAGAACCACTCGGCTGATTCTTCTTCAATATGCCCTTCACCAACATGCAGTGTTTCCTTGATTGAATTAGCTCTCACACCAATATTTGCGTCTAGAGCCTTTGCATTGAGGGCTATCTGAAAACGGCTGTGGCGCTGAAGTTGCCTGTGAATGTGGCGTTGGTGGCATGTGAAACCCGCATGTGGAGCATTCGCTTGTGTGGGATGCTCACCAAGCTTCATTTCAGTCCTAGGCACTCAAAGGGCAGTAAGCATAGAGTGCGAAAAGTGAGTTTCCTTGAGAGCTGCTTGGAAGCCTGATGGTGTGTGAAGTTAGTGAGCCAAATGGAGTTGTTCTCCCACAAGAACCACTCGGCTGATTCTTCTTCAATATGCCCTTCACCAACATGCAGTGTTTCCTTGATTAAATTAGCTCTCACACCAATATTTGCATCTAGAGCCTTTGCATTGAGGGCTATCTGAAAACGGTTATGGGGCTGAAGTTGCCTGTGAATGTGGAGTTGGTGGCATGTGAAACCCGCATGTGGAGCATTCGTTTGTGTGGGATTCTCTACCAGGTTCATTCCTAGATAATGCACTCAAAGGGCAGTAAGCATAGAGTGTGAAAACTGAGCTTCCTTGAGAGCTGCTTGGAAGCCTGATGGTGTGTGAAGTTAGTGAGCCAAATGGAGTTGTTCTCCCACAAGAACCACTCGGCTGATTCTTCTTCAATATGCCCTTCACCAACATGCAGTGTTTCCTTGATTGAATTAGCTCTCACACCAATATTTGCATCTAGAGTCTTTGCATTGAGGGCTATCTGAAAACGGCTGTGGCGCTGAATTTGCCTGTGAATGTGGAGTTGGTGGCATGTGAAACCCGCATGTGGAGCATTCGTT
Organism: Ochotona princeps; assembly: GCF_030435755.1. Taxonomy (NCBI): domain Eukaryota; kingdom Metazoa; phylum Chordata; class Mammalia; order Lagomorpha; family Ochotonidae; genus Ochotona; species Ochotona princeps. The sequence goes on from NW_026699504.1 coordinate 9,885, forward strand.
TGTGTGGGATGCTCTACCAGGTTCTTTCCTAGATAATTCCCTGAAAGAACACTAAGCATAGAGTGTGAAAACTGAGTTTCCTTGAGAGCTGCTTGGAAGCCTGATGGTGTGTGAAGTTAGTGAGCCAAAGGGAGTTGTTCTCCCACAAGAACCACTCGGCTGATTCTTCTTCAATATGCCCTTCACCAACATGCAGTGTTTCCTTGATTGAATTAGCTCTCACACCAATATTTGCATCTAGAGCCTTTGCATTGAGGGCTATCTGAAAACGGCTGTGGCGCTGAAGTTGCCTGTGAATGTGGAGTTGGTGGCATGTGAAACCCGCATGTGGAGCATTCGTTTGTGTGGGATGCTCACCAAGCTTCATTTCAGTCCTAGGCACTCAAAGGGCACTAAGCATAGAGTGTGAAAACTGAGTTTCCTTGAGAGCTGCTTGGAAGCCTGATGGTGTGTGAAGTTAGTGAGCCAAATGGAGTTGTTCTCCCACAAGAACCGCTCGGCTGATTCTTCTTCAATATGCCCTTCACCAACATGCAGTGTTTCCTTGATTGAATTAGCTCTCACACCAATATTTGCGTCTAGAGCCTTTGCATTGAGGGCTATCTGAAAACGGCTGTGGCGCTGAAGTTGCCTGTGAATGTGGAGTTGGTGGCATGTGAAACCCGCATGTGGAGCATTCGTTTGTGTGGGATGCTCACCAAGCTTCATTTCAGTCCTAGGCACTCAAAGGGCACTAAGCATAGAGTGTGAAAACTGAGTTTCCTTGAGAGCTGCTTGGAAGCCTGATGGTGTGTGAAGTTAGTGAGCCAAATGGAGTTGTTCTCCCACAAGAACCACTCGGCTGATTCTTCTTCAATATGCCCTTCACCAACATGCAGTGTTTCCTTGATTGAATTAGCTCTCACACTAATATTTGCGTCTAGAACCTTTGCATTGTGGGCTATCTGAAAACGGCTGTGGCGCTGAAGTTGCCTGTGAATGTGGAGTTGGTGGCATGTGATACCCGCATGTGGAGCATTCGTTTGTGTGGGATGCTCAAGCAGGTTCATTCCTAGATAATGCACTCAAAGGGCACTAAGCATAGAGTGTGAAAAGTGAGTTTCCTTGAGAGCTGCTTGGAAGCCTGATGGTGTGTGAAGTTAGTGAGCCAAATGGAGTTGTTCTCCCACAAGAACCACTCGGCTGATTCTTCTTCAATATGCCCTTCACCAACATGCAGTGTTTCCTTGATTGAATTAGCTCTCACAACAATATTTGCGTCTAGAGCCTTTAGATTGAGGTCTTTCTGAAAACGGCTGTGGCGCTGAAGTTGCCTGTGAATGTGAGGTTGGTGGCATGTGAAACCCGCATGTGGAGCATTCGTTTGTGTGGGATGCTCACCAAGCTTCATTTCAGTCCTAGGCACTCAAAGGGCAGTAAGCATAGAGTGCGAAAAGTGAGTTTCCTTGAGAGCTGCTTGGAAGCCTGATGGTGTGTGAAGCGAGTGAGCCAAATGGAGTTGTTCTCCCACAAGAACCACTCGGCTGATTCTTCTTCAATATGCCCTTCAGCAACATGCAGTGTGTCCTTGATTTAATTAGCTCTCACACTAAGATTTGCGTCTAGAGCCTTTGCATTGAGGGCTATCTGAAAACGGCTGTGGGGCTGAAGTTGCCTGTGAATGTGGAGTTGGTGGCATGTGAAACCCGCATGTGGAGCATTCGTTTGTGTGGGATTCTCTACCAGGTTCATTCCTAGATAATGCACTCAAAGGGCAGTAAGCATAGAGTGTGAAAACTGAGCTTCCTTGAGAGCTGCTTGGAAGCCTGATGGTGTGTGAAGTTAGTGAGCCAAATGGAGTTGTTCTCCCACAAGAACCACTCGGCTGATTCTTCTTCAATATGCCCTTCACCAACATGCAGTGTTTCCTTGATTGAATTAGCTCTCACACCAATATTTGCATCTAGAGCCTTTGCATTGAGGGCTATCTGAAAATGGCTGTGGCGCTGAATTTGCCTGTGAATGTGGAGTTGGTGGCATGTGAAACCCGCATGTGGAGCATTCGTTTGTGTGGGATGCTCTACCAGGTTCTTTCCTAGATAATTCCCTGAAAGGGCACTAAGCATAGAGTGTGAAAACTGAGTTTCCTTGAGAGCTGCTTGGAAGCCTGATGGTGTGTGAAGTTAGTGAGCCAAAGGGAGTTGTTCTCCCACAAGAACGACTCGGCTGATTCTTCAATATGCCCTTCACCAACATGCAGTGTTTCCTTGATTGAATTAGCTCTCACACCAATATTTGCATCTAGAGCCTTTGCATTGAGGGCTATCTGAAAACGGCTGTGGCGCTGAAGTTGCCTGTGAATGTAGAGTTGGTGGCATGTGAAACCCGCATGTGGAGCATTCGTTTGTGTGGGATGCTCACCAAGCTTCATTTCAGTCCTAGGCACTCAAAGGGCACTAAGCATAGAGTGTGAAAACTGAGTTTCCTTGAGAGCTGCTTGGAAGCCTGATGGTGTGTGAAGTTAGTGAGCCAAATGGAGTTGTTCTCCCACAAGAACCACTCGGCTGATTCTTCTTCAATATGCCCTTCACCAACATGCAGTGTTTCCTTGATTGAATTAGCTCTCACACCAATATTTGCGTCTAGAGCCTTTGCATTGAGGGCTATCTGAAAACGGCTGTGGCTTTGAAGTTGCCTGTGAATGTGGAGTTGGTGGCATGTGAAACCCGCATGTGGAGCATTCGTTTGTGAGTGATGCTCACCAAGCTTCATTTCAGTCCTAGGCACTCAAAGGGCACTAAGCATAGAGTGTGAAAACTGAGTTTCCTTGAGAGCTGCTTGGAAGCCTGATGGTGTGTGAAGTGAGTGAGCCAAATGGAGTTGTTCTCCCACAAGAACCACTCGGCTGATTCTTCTTCAATATGCCCTTCACCAACATGCAGTGTTTCCTTGATTGAAATAGCTCTCACACCAATATTTGCATCTAGAGCCTTTGCATTGAGGGCTATCTGAAAACGGCTGTGGCACTGAAGTTGCCTGTGAATGTGGAGTTGGTGGCATGTGAAACCCGCATGTGGAGCATTCGTTTGTGTGGGATGCTCAAGCAGGTTCATTCCTAGATAATGCACTCAAAGGGCACTAAGCATAGAGTGTGAAAAGTGAGTTTCCTTGAGAGCTGCTTGGAAGCCTGATGGTGTGTGAAGTTAGTGAGCCAAATGGAGTTGTTCTCCCACAAGAACCACTCGGCTGATCCTTCTTCAGTATGCCCTTCACCAACATGCAGTGTTTCCTTGATTGAATTAGCTCTCACAACAATATTTGCGTCTAGAGCCTTTAGATTGAGGTCTTTCTGAAAACGGCTGTGGCGCTGAAGTTGCCTGTGAATGTGAGGTTGGTGGCATGTGAAACCCGCATGTGGAGCATTCGTTTGTGTGGGATGCTCACCAAGCTTCATTGCAGTCCTAGGCACTCAAAGGGCACTAAGCATAGAGTGTGAAAACTGAGTTTCCTTGAGAGCTGCTTGGAAGCCTGATGGTGTGTGAAGTTGTGAGCCAAATGGAGTTGCTCTCCCACAAGAACCACTCGGTTGATTCCTCCTCAATATGCCCTTCACCAACATGCAGTGTTTCCTTGATTGAATTAGCTCTCACACCAATATTTGCGTCTAGAGCCTTTGCATTGAGGGCTATCTGAAAACGGCTGTGGCGCTGAAGTTGCCTGTGAATGTGGAGTTGGTGGCATGTGAAACCCGCATGTGGAGCATTCGTTTGTGTGGGATTCTCTACCAGGTTCATTCCTAGATAATGCACTCAAAGGGCAGTAAGCATAGAGTGTGAAAACTGAGCTTCCTTGAGAGCTGCTTGGAAGCCTGATGGTGTGTGAAGTTAGTGAGCCAAATGGAGTTGTTCTCCCACAAGAACCACTCGGCTGATTCTTCTTCAATATGCCCTTCACCAACATGCAGTGTTTCCTTGATTGAATTAGCTCTCACACCAATATTTGCATCTAGAGCCTTTGCATTGAGGGCTATCTGAAAATGGCTGTGGCGCTGAATTTGCCTGTGAATGTGGAGTTGGTGGCATGTGAAACCCGCATGTGGAGCATTCGTTTGTGTGGGATGCTCTACCAGGTTCTTTCCTAGATAATTCCCTGAAAGGGCACTAAGCATAGAGTGTGAAAACTGAGTTTCCTTGAGAGCTGCTTGGAAGCCTGATGGTGTGTGAAGTTAGTGAGCCAAAGGGAGTTGTTCTCCCACAAGAACGACTCGGCTGATTCTTCAATATGCCCTTCACCAACATGCAGTGTTTCCTTGATTGAATTAGCTCTCACACCAATATTTGCATCTAGAGCCTTTGCATTGAGGGCTATCTGAAAACGGCTGTGGCGCTGAAGTTGCCTGTGAATGTAGAGTTGGTGGCATGTGAAACCCGCATGTGGAGCATTCGTTTGTGTGGGATGCTCACCAAGCTTCATTTCAGTCCTAGGCACTCAAAGGGCACTAAGCATAGAGTGTGAAAACTGAGTTTCCTTGAGAGCTGCTTGGAAGCCTGATGGTGTGTGAAGTTAGTGAGCCAAATGGAGTTGTTCTCCCACAAGAACCACTCGGCTGATTCTTCTTCAATATGCCCTTCACCAACATGCAGTGTTTCCTTGATTGAATTAGCTCTCACACCAATATTTGCGTCTAGAGCCTTTGCATTGAGGGCTATCTGAAAACGGCTGTGGCTTTGAAGTTGCCTGTGAATGTGGAGTTGGTGGCATGTGAAACCCGCATGTGGAGCATTCGTTTGTGAGTGATGCTCACCAAGCTTCATTTCAGTCCTAGGCACTCAAAGGGCACTAAGCATAGAGTGTGAAAACTGAGTTTCCTTGAGAGCTGCTTGGAAGCCTGATGGTGTGTGAAGTGAGTGAGCCAAATGGAGTTGTTCTCCCACAAGAACCACTCGGCTGATTCTTCTTCAATATGCCCTTCACCAACATGCAGTGTTTCCTTGATTGAAATAGCTCTCACACCAATATTTGCATCTAGAGCCTTTGCATTGAGGGCTATCTGAAAACGGCTGTGGCACTGAAGTTGCCTGTGAATGTGGAGTTGGTGGCATGTGAAACCCGCATGTGGAGCATTCGTTTGTGTGGGATGCTCAAGCAGGTTCATTCCTAGATAATGCACTCAAAGGGCACTAAGCATAGAGTGTGAAAAGTGAGTTTCCTTGAGAGCTGCTTGGAAGCCTGATGGTGTGTGAAGTTAGTGAGCCAAATGGAGTTGTTCTCCCACAAGAACCACTCGGCTGATTCTTCTTCAATATGCCCTTCACCAACATGCAGTGTTTCCTTGATTGAATTAGCTCTCACAACAATATTTGCGTCTAGAGCCTTTAGATTGAGGTCTTTCTGAAAACGGCTGTGGCGCTGAAGTTGCCTGTGAATGTGAGGTTGGTGGCATGTGAAACCCGCATGTGGAGCATTCGTTTGTGTGGGATGCTCACCAAGCTTCATTGCAGTCCTAGGCACTCAAAGGGCAGTAAGCATAGAGTGCGAAAAGTGAGTTTCCTTGAGAGCTGCTTGGAAGCCTGATGGTGTGTGAAGCTAGTGAGCCAAATGGAGTTGTTCTCCCACAAGAACCACTCGGCTGATTCTTCTTCAATATGCCCTTCAGCAACATGCAGTGTGTCCTTGATTTAATTAGCTCTCACACAAAGATTTGCGTCTAGAGCCTTTGCATTGAGGGCTATCTGAAAACGGCTGTGGGGCTGAAGTTGCCTGTGAATGTGGAGTTGGTGGCATGTGAAACCCGCATGTGGAGCATTCGTTTGTGTGGGATTCTCTACCAGGTTCATTCCTAGATAATGCACTCAAAGGGCAGTAAGCATAGAGTGTGAAAACTGAGCTTCCTTGAGAGCTGCTTGGAAGCCTGATGGTGTGTGAAGTTAGTGAGCCAAATGGAGTTGTTCTCCCACAAGAACCACTCGGCTGATTCTTCTTCAATATGCCCTTCACCAACATGCAGTGTTTCCTTGATTGAATTAGCTCTCACACCAATATTTGCGTCTAGAGCCTTTGCATTGAGGGCTATCTGAAAACGGCTGTGGCGCTGAATTTGCCTGTGAATGTGGAGTTGGTGGCATGTGAAACCCGCATGTGGAGCATTCGTTTGTGTGGGATGCTCTACCAGGTTCTTTCCTAGATAATTCCCTGAAAGGGCACTAAGCATAGAGTGTGAAAACTGAGTTTCCTTGAGAGCTGCTTGGAAGCCTGATGGTGTGTGAAGTTAGTGAGCCAAAGGGAGTTGTTCTCCCACAAGAACGACTCGGCTGATTCTTCAATATGCCCTTCACCAACATGCAGTGTTTCCTTGATTGAATTAGCTCTCACACCAATATTTGCGTTTAGAACCTTTGCATTGTGGGCTATCTGAAAACGGCTGTGGCGCTGAAGTTGCCTGTGAATGTGGAGTTGGTGGCATGTGAAACCCGCATGTGGAGCATTCGTTTGTGTGGGATGCTCACCAAGCTTCATTTCAGTCCTAGGCACTCAAAGGGCACTAAGCATAGAGTGTGAAAACTGAGTTTCCTTGAGAGCTGCTTGGAAGCCTGATGGTGTGTGAAGTTAGTGAGCCAAATGGAGTTGTTCTCCCACAAGAACCACTTGGCTGATTCTTCTTCAATATGCCCTTCACCAACATGCAGTGTTTCCTTGATTGAATTAGCTCTCACACTAATATTTGCGTCTAGAACCTTTGCATTGTGGGCTATCTGAAAACGGCTGTGGCGCTGAAGTTGCCTGTGAATGTGGAGTTGGTGGCATGTGAAACCCGCATGTGGAGCATTCGTTTGTGTGGGATGCTCACCAAGCTTCATTTCAGTCCTAGGCACTCAAAGGGCACTAAGCATAGAGTGTGAAAACTGAGTTTCCTTGAGAGCTGCTTGGAAGCCTGATGGTGTGTGAAGTTAGTGAGCCAAATGGAGTTGTTCTCCCACAAGAACCAGTCAGCTGATTCTTCTTCAATATGCCCTTCACCAACATGCAGTGTTTCCTTGATTGAATTAGCTCTCAAACCAATATTTGCATCTAGAACCTTTGCTTTGAGGGCTAACTGAAAACGGCTGTGGCGCTGAAGTTGCCTGTGAATGTGGAGTTGGTGGCATGTGAAACCCGCATGTGGAGCATTCGTTTGTGTGGGATGCTCACCAAGCTTCATTTCAGTCCTAGGCACTCAAAGGGCACTAAGCCTAGAGTGTGAAAACTGAGTTTCCTTGAGAGCTGCTTGGAAGCCTGATGGTGTGTGAAGTTAGTGAGCCAAATGGAGTTGTTCTCCCACAAGAACCACTCGGCTGGTTCTTCTTCAGTATGCCCTTCACCAACATGCAGTGTTTCCTTGATTGAATTAGCTCTCACACCAATATTTGCGTCTAGAGCCTTTGCATTGAGGGCTATCTGAAAACGGCTGTGGCGCTGAAGTTGCCTGTGAATGTGGAGTTGGTGGCATGTGAAACCCGCATGTAGAGCATTCGTTTGTGTGGGATGCTCACCAAGCTTCATTTCAGTCCTAGGCACTCAAAGGGCACTAAGCATAGAGTGTGAAAACTGAGTTTCCTTGAGAGCTGCTTGGAAGCCTGATGGTGTGTGAAGTTAGTGAGGCAAATGGAGTTGTTCTCCCACAAGAACCACTCGGCTGATTCTTCTTCAATATGCCCTTCACCAACATGCAGTGTTTCCTTGATTGAATTAGCTCTCACACCAATATTTGCGTCTAGAGCCTTTGCATTGAGGGCTATCTGAAAACGGCTGTGGCTTTGAAGTTGCCTGTGAATGTGGAGTTGGTGGCATGTGAAACCTGCATGTGGAGCATTCGTTTGTGTGGGATGCTCACCAAGCTTCATTTCAGTCCTAGGCACTCAAAGGGCACTAAGCATAGAGTGTGAAAACTGAGTTTCCTTGAGAGCTGCTTGGAAGCCTGATGGTGTGTGAAGTTAGTGATTCAAATGGAGTTGTTCTCCCACAAGAACCACTCGGCTGATTCTTCTTCAATATGCCCTTCACCAACATGCAGTGTTTCCTTGATTGAATTAGCTCTCACACCAATATTTGCGTCTAGAGCCTTTGCATTGAGGGCTATCTGAAAACGGCCGTGGCGCTGAAGTTGCCTGTGAATGTGGGGTTGGTGGCATGTGAAACCCGCATGTGGAGCATTCGTTTGTGTGGGATGCTCACCAAGCTTCATTTCAGTCCTAGGCACTCAAAGGGCACTAAGCATAGAGTGTGAAAACTGAGCTTCCTTGAGAGCTGCTTGGAAGCCTGATGGTGTGTGAAGTTAGTGAGCCAAATGGAGTTGTTCTCCCCCAAGAACCACTCGGCTGATTCTTCTTCAATATGCCCTTCACCAACATGCAGTGTTTCCTTGATTGAATTAGCTCTCACACCAATATTTGCGTCTAGAGCCTTTGCATTGAGGGCTATCTGAAAACGGCTGTGGCGCTGAAGTTGCCTGTGAATGTGGAGTTGGTGGCATGTGAAACCCGCATGTGGAGCATTCGTTTGTGTGGGATGCTCACCAAGCTTCATTTCAGTCCTAGGCACTCAAAGGGCACTAAGCATAGAGTGTGAAAACTGAGTTTCCTTGAGAGCTGCTTGGAAGCCTGATGGTGTGTGAAGTTAGTGAGGCAAATGGAGTTGTTCTCCCACAAGAACCACTCGGCTGATTCTTTTTCAATATGCCCTTCACCAACATGCAGTGTTTCCTTGATTGAATTATCTCTCACACCAATATTTGCGTCTAGAGCCTTTGCATTGTGGGCTATCTGAAAACGGCTGTGATGCTGAAGTTGCCTGTGAATGTGGAGTTGGTGTTATGTGAAACCCGCATGAGGAGCATTCGTTTGTGTGGATGCTCTACCAGGTACGTTCCAAGATAATGCACTCAAAGGGCAGTAAGCATAGAGTGTGAAAACTGAGTTTTCTTGAGAGCTGCTTGGAAGCCTGATGGTGTGTGAAGTTAGTGAGGCAAATGGAGTTGTTCTCCCACAAGAACCACTCGGCTGATTCTTTTTCAATATGCCCTTCACCAACATGCAGTGTTTCCTTGATTGATTTAGCTCTCACACCAATATTTGCGTCTAGAGCCTTTGCTTTGAGGGCTATCTGAAAACGGCTGTGGCGCTGAAGTTGCCTGTGAATGTGGAGTTGGTGGCATGTGAAACCCGCAGGTGGAGCATTCGTTTGTGTGGGATGCTCTACCAGGTTCATTCCTAGATAATGCACTCAAAAGGCACTAAGCATAGAGTGTGAAAACTGAGTTTCCTTGAGAGCTGCTTGGAAGCCTGATGGTGTGTGAAGTTAGTGAGCCAAATGGAGTTGTTCTCCCACAAGAACCACTCGGCTGATTCTTCTTCAATATGCCCTTCACCAACATGCAGTGTTTCCTTGATTGAATTAGCTCTCACACCAATATTTGCGTCTAGAGCCTTTGCATTGAGGGCTATCTGAAAACGGCTGTGGCTTTGAAGTTGCCTGTGAATGTGGAGTTGGTGGCATGTGAAACCCGCATGTGGAGCATTCGTTTGTGTGGGATGCTCACCAAGCTTCATTTCAGTCCTAGGCACTCAAAGGGCACTAAGCATAGAGTGTGAAAACTGAGTTTCCTTGAGAGCTGCTTGGAAGCCTGATTGTGTGTGAAGTTAGTGAGCCAAATGGAGTTGTTCTCCCACAAGAACCACTCGGCTGATTCTTCTTCAATATGCCCTTCACCAACATGCAGTGTTTCCTTGATTGAATTAGCTCTCACACCAATATTTGCGTCTAGAGCCTTTGCATTGAGGGCTATCTGAAAACGGCTGTGGCTTTGAAGTTGCCTGTGAATGTGGAGTTGGTGGCATGTGAAACCCGCATGTGGAGCATTCGTTTGTGTGGGATGCTCACCAAGCTTCATTTCAGTCCTAGGCACTCAAAGGGCACTAAGCATAGAGTGTGAAAACTGAGTTTCCTTGAGAGCTGCTTGGAAGCCTGATGGTGTGTGAAGTTAGTGAGCCAAATGGAGTTGTTCTCCCACAAGAACCACTCGGCTGATTCTTCTTCAATATGCCCTTCACCAACATGCAGTGTTTCCTTGATTGAATTATCTCTCACACCAATATTTGCGTCTAGAGCCTTTGCATTGTGGGCTATCTGAAAACGGCTGTGATGCTGAAGTTGCCTGTGAATGTGGAGTTGGTGTTATGTGAAACCCGCATGTGGAGCATTCGTTTGTGTGGATGCTCTACCAGGTACGTTCCAAGATAATGCACTCAAAGGGCAGTAAGCATAGAGTGTGAAAACTGAGTTTTCTTGAGAGCTGCTTGGAAGCCTGATGGTGTGTGAAGTTAGTGAGGCAAATGGAGTTGTTCTCCCACAAGAACCACTCGGCTGATTCTTTTTCAATATGCCCTTCACCAACATGCAGTGTTTCCTTGATTGATTTAGCTCTCACACCAATATTTGCGTCTAGAGCCTTTGCTTTGAGGGCTATCTGAAAACGGCTGTGGCGCTGAAGTTGCCTGTGAATGTGGAGTTGGTGGCATGTGAAACCCGCAGGTGGAGCATTCGTTTGTGTGGGATGCTCTACCAGGTTCATTCCTAGATAATGCACTCAAAAGGAACTAAGCATAGAGTGTGAAAACTGAGTTTCCTTGAGAGCTGCTTGGAAGCCTGATGGTGTGTGAAGTTAGTGAGCCAAATGGAGTTGTTCTCCCACAAGAACCACTCGGCTGATTCTTCTTCAATATGCCCTTCACCAACATGCAGTGTTTCCTTGATTGAATTAGCTCTCACACCAATATTTGCGTCTAGAGCCTTTGCATTGAGGGCTATCTGAAAACGGCTGTGGCGCTGAAGTTGCCTGTGAATGTGGAGTTGGTGGCATGTGAAACCCGCATGTGGAGCATTCGTTTGTGTGGGATGCTCACCAAGCTTCATTTCAGTCCTAGGCACTCAAAGGGCACTAAGCATAGAGTGTGAAAACTGAGTTTCCTTGAGAGCTGCTTGGAAGCCTGATTGTGTGTGAAGTTAGTGAGCCAAATGGAGTTGTTCTCCCACAAGAACCACTCGGCTGATTCTTCTTCAATATGCCCTTCACCAACATGCAGTGTTTCCTTGATTGAATTAGCTCTCACACCAATATTTGCGTCTAGAGCCTTTGCATTGAGGGCTATCTGAAAACGGCTGTGGCTTTGAAGTTGCCTGTGAATGTGGAGTTGGTGGCATGTGAAACCCGCATGTGGAGCATTCGTTTGTGTGGGATGCTCACCAAGCTTCATTTCAGTCCAAAGCACTCAAAGGGCACTAAGCATAGAGTGTGAAAACTGAGTTTCCTTGAGAGCTGCTTGGAAGCCTGATGGTGTGTGAAGTTAGTGAGCCAAATGGAGTTGTTCTCCCACAAGAACCACTCGGCTGATTCTTCTTCAATATGCCCTTCACCAACATGCAGTGTTTCCTTGATTGAATTAGCTCTCACACCAATATTTGCGTCTAGAGCCTTTGCTTTGAGGGCTATCTGAAAACGGCTGTGGCTTTGAAGTTGCCTGTGAATGTGGAGTTGGTGGCATGTGAAACCTGCATGTGGAGCATTCGTTTGTGTGGGATGCTCACCAAGCTTCATTTCAGTCCTAGGCACTCAAAGGGCACTAAGCATAGAGTGTGAAAAGTGAGTTTCCTTGAGAGCTGCTTGGAAGCCTGATGGTGTGTGAAGTTAGTGATTCAAATGGAGTTGTTCTCCCACAAGAACCACTCGGCTGATTCTTCTTCAATATGCCCTTCACCAACATGCAGTGTTTCCTTGATTGAATTAGCTCTCACACCAATATTTGCGTCTAGAGCCTTTGCATTGAGGGCTATCTGAAAACGGCTGTGTGGTGAAGTTGCCTGTGAATGTGGAGTTGGTGGCATGTGAAACCCGCATGAGGAGCATTCGTTTGTGTGGATGCTCTACCAGGTACGTTCCAAGATAATGCACTCAAAGGGCAGTAAGCATAGAGTGTGAAAACTGAGTTTCCTTGAGAGCTGCTTGGAAGCCTGATGGTGTGTGAAGTTAGTGAGGCAAATGGAGTTGTTCTCCCACAAGAACCACTCGGCTGATTCTTTTTCAATATGCCCTTCACCAACATGCAGTGTTTCCTTGATTGATTTAGCTCTCACACCAATATTTGCGTCTAGAGCCTTTGCTTTGAGGGCTATCTGAAAACGGCTGTGGCGCTGAAGTTGCCTGTGAATGTGGAGTTGGTGGCATGTGAAACCCGCAGGTGGAGCATTCGTTTGTGTGGGATGCTCTACCAGGTTCATTCCTAGATAATGCACTCAAAAGGCACTAAGCATAGAGTGTGAAAACTGAGTTTCCTTGAGAGCTGCTTGGAAGCCTGATGGTGTGTGAAGTTAGTGAGCCAAATGGAGTTGTTCTCCCACAAGAACCACTCGGCTGATTCTTCTTCAATATGCCCTTCACCAACATGCAGTGTTTCCTTGATTGAATTAGCTCTCACACCAATATTTGCGTCTAGAGCCTTTGCATTGAGGGCTATCTGAAAACGGCTGTGGCGCTGAATTTGCCTGTGAATGTGGAGTTGGTGGCATGTGAAACCCGCATGTGGAGCATTCGTTTGTGTGGGATGCTCACCAAGCTTCATTTCAGTCCTAGGCACTCAAAGGGCACTAAGCATAGAGTGTGAAAACTGAGTTTCCTTGAGAGCTGCTTGGAAGCCTGATTGTGTGTGAAGTTAGTGAGCCAAATGGAGTTGTTCTCCCACAAGAACCACTCGGCTGATTCTTCTTCAATATGCCCTTCACCAACATGCAGTGTTTCCTTGATTGAATTAGCTCTCACACCAATATTTGCGTCTAGAGCCTTTGCATTGAGGGCTATCTGAAAACGGCTGTGGCTTTGAAGTTGCCTGTGAATGTGGAGTTGGTGGCATGTGAAACCCGCATGTGGAGCATTCGTTTGTGTGGGATGCTCACCAAGCTTCATTTCAGTCCTAGGCACTCAAAGGGCACTAAGCCTAGAGTGTGAAAACTGAGTTTCCTTGAGAGCTGCTTGGAAGCCTGATGGTGTGTGAAGTTAGTGAGCCAAATGGAGTTGTTCTCCCACAAGAACCACTCGGCTGATTCTTCTTCAATATGCCCTTCACCAACATGCAGTGTTTCCTTGATTGAATTATCTCTCACACCAATATTTGCATCTAGAGCCTTTGCATTGTGGGCTATCTGAAAACGGCTGTGATGCTGAAGTTGCCTGTGAATGTGGAGTTGGTGTTATGTGAAACCCGCATGTGGAGCATTCGTTTGTGTGGATGCTCTACCAGGTACGTTCCAAGATAATGCACTCAAAGGGCAGTAAGCATAGAGTGTGAAAACTGAGTTTTCTTGAGAGCTGCTTGGAAGCCTGATGGTGTGTGAAGTTAGTGAGGCAAATGGAGTTGTTCTCCCACAAGAACCACTCGGCTGATTCTTTTTCAATATGCCCTTCACCAACATGCAGTGTTTCCTTGATTGATTTAGCTCTCACACCAATATTTGCGTCTAGAGCCTTTGCTTTGAGGGCTATCTGAAAACGGCTGTGGCGCTGAAGTTGCCTGTGAATGTGGAGTTGGTGGCATGTGAAACCCGCAGGTGGAGCATTCGTTTGTGTGGGATGCTCTACCAGGTTCATTCCTAGATAATGCACTCAAAAGGAACTAAGCATAGAGTGTGAAAACTGAGTTTCCTTGAGAGCTGCTTGGAAGCCTGATGGTGTGTGAAGTTAGTGAGCCAAATGGAGTTGTTCTCCCACAAGAACCACTCGGCTGATTCTTCTTCAATATGCCCTTCACCAACATGCAGTGTTTCCTTGATTGAATTAGCTCTCACACCAATATTTGCGTCTAGAGCCTTTGCATTGAGGGCTATCTGAAAACGGCTGTGGCGCTGAAGTTGCCTGTGAATGTGGAGTTGGTGGCATGTGAAACCCGCATGTGGAGCATTCGTTTGTGTGGGATGCTCACCAAGCTTCATTTCAGTCCTAGGCACTCAAAGGGCACTAAGCATAGAGTGTGAAAACTGAGTTTCCTTGAGAGCTGCTTGGAAGCCTGATTGTGTGTGAAGTTAGTGAGCCAAATGGAGTTGTTCTCCCACAAGAACCACTCGGCTGATTCTTCTTCAATATGCCCTTCACCAACATGCAGTGTTTCCTTGATTGAATTAGCTCTCACACCAATATTTGCGTCTAGAGCCTTTGCATTGAGGGCTATCTGAAAACGGCTGTGGCTTTGAAGTTGCCTGTGAATGTGGAGTTGGTGGCATGTGAAACCCGCATGTGGAGCATTCGTTTGTGTGGGATGCTCACCAAGCTTCATTTCAGTCCAAAGCACTCAAAGGGCACTAAGCATAGAGTGTGAAAACTGAGTTTCCTTGAGAGCTGCTTGGAAGCCTGATGGTGTGTGAAGTTAGTGAGCCAAATGGAGTTGTTCTCCCACAAGAACCACTCGGCTGATTCTTCTTCAATATGCCCTTCACCAACATGCAGTGTTTCCTTGATTGAATTAGCTCTCACACCAATATTTGCGTCTAGAGCCTTTGCTTTGAGGGCTATCTGAAAACGGCTGTGGCTTTGAAGTTGCCTGTGAATGTGGAGTTGGTGGCATGTGAAACCTGCATGTGGAGCATTCGTTTGTGTGGGATGCTCACCAAGCTTCATTTCAGTCCTAGGCACTCAAAGGGCACTAAGCATAGAGTGTGAAAAGTGAGTTTCCTTGAGAGCTGCTTGGAAGCCTGATGGTGTGTGAAGTTAGTGATTCAAATGGAGTTGTTCTCCCACAAGAACCACTCGGCTGATTCTTCTTCAATATGCCCTTCACCAACATGCAGTGTTTCCTTGATTGAATTAGCTCTCACACCAATATTTGCGTCTAGAGCCTTTGCATTGAGGGCTATCTGAAAACGGCTGTGTGGTGAAGTTGCCTGTGAATGTGGAGTTGGTGGCATGTGAAACCCGCATGTGGAGCATTCGTTTGTGTGGGATGCTCACCAAGCTTCATTTCAGTCCTAGGCACTCAAAGGGCACTAAGCATAGAGTGTGAAAACTGAGTTTCCTTGAGAGCTGCTTGGAAGCCTGATGGTGTGTGAAGTTAGTGAGCCAAATGGAGTTGTTCTCCCACAAGAACCACTCGGCTGATTCTTCTTCAATATGCCCTTCACCAACATGCAGTGTTTCCTTGATTGAATTATCTCTCACACCAATATTTGCGTCTAGAGCCTTTGCATTGTGGGCTATCTGAAAACGGCTGTGATGCTGAAGTTGCCTGTGAATGTGGAGTTGGTGTTATGTGAAACCCGCATGTGGAGCATTCGTTTGTGTGGATGCTCTACCAGGTTCATTCCTAGATAATGCACTCAAAGGGCACTAAGCATAGAGTGTGAAAACTGAGTTTTCTTGAGAGCTGCTTGGAAGCCTGATGGTGTGTGAAGTTAGTGAGGCAAATGGAGTTGTTCTCCCACAAGAACCACTCGGCTGATTCTTTTTCAATATGCCCTTCACCAACATGCAGTGTTTCCTTGATTGATTTAGCTCTCACACCAATATTTGCGTCTAGAGCCTTTGCATTGAGGGCTATCTGAAAACGGCTGTGGCGCTGAAGTTACCTGTGAATGTGGAGTTGGTGGCATGTGAAACCCGCATGTGGAGCATTCGTTTGTGTGGGATGCTCAAGCAGGTTCATTCCTAGATAATGCACTCAAAGGGCACTAAGCATAGAGTGTGAAAACTGAGTTTCCTTGAGAGCTGCTTGGAAGCCTGATGGTGTGTGAAGTTAGTGAGCCAAATGGAGTTGTTCTCCCTCAAGAACCACTCGGCTGATTCTTCTTCAATATGCCCTTCACCAACATGCAGTGTTTCCTTGATTGAATTAGCTCTCACACCAATATTTGCGTCTAGAGCCTTTGCATTGAGGGCTATCTGAAAATGGCTGTGGCGCTGAAGTTGCCTGTGAATGTGGAGTTGGTGGCATGTGAAACCTGCATGTGGAGCATTCGTTTGTGTGGGATGCTCACCAAGCTTCATTTCAGTCCTAGGCACTCAAAGGGCACTAAGCATAGAGTGTGAAAACTGAGTTTCCTTGAGAGCTGCTTTTAAGTCTGATGGTGTGTGAAGTTAGTGAGGCAAATGGAGTTGTTCTCCCACAAGAACCACTCGGCTGATTTTTCTTCAATATGCCCTTCACCAACATGCAGTGTTTCCTTGATTGAATTAGCTCTCACATTAATATTTGCGTCTAGAGCCTTTGCATTGAGGGCTATCTGAAAACGGCTGTGGCGCTGAAGTTGCCTGTGAATGTGGAGTTGGTGGCATGTGAAACCCGCATGTGGAGCATTCATTTTGTGGGATGCTCTACCAGGTTCATTCCTAGATAATGCATTCAAAGGGCACTAAGCATAGAGTGTGAAAACTGAGTTTCCTTGAGAGCTGCTTGGAAGCCTGATGGTGTGTGAAGTTAGTGAGCCAAATGGAGTTGTTCTCCCCCAAGAACCACTCGGCTGATTCTTCTTCAATATGCCCTTCACCAACATGCAGTGTTTCCTTGATTGAATTAGCTCTCACACCAATATTTGCGTCTAGAGCCTTTGCATTGAGGGCTATCTGAAAGTGGCTGTGGCGCTGAAGTTGCCTGTAAATGTGGAGTTGGTGTTATGTGAAACCCGCATGTGGAGCATTCGTTTGTGTGGGATGCTCTACCAGGTTCATTCCTAGATAATGCAATCAAAGGGCAGTAAGCATAGAGTGTGAAAACTGAGTTTTCTTGAGAGCTGCTTGGAAGCCTGATGGTGTGTGAAGTTAGTGATTCAAATGGAGTTGTTCTCCCACAAGAACCACTCGGCTGATTCTTTTTTAATATGCCCTTCACCAACATGCAGTGTTTTCTTGATTGATTTAGCTCTCACACCAATATTTGCGTCTAGAGCCTTTGCTTTGAGGGCTATCTGAAAACGGCTGTGGCGCTGAAGTTGCCTGTGAATGTGGAGTTGGTGGCATGTGAAACCCGCATGTGGAGCATTCGTTTGTGTGGGATGCTCTACCAGGTTCATTCCTAGATAATGCACTCAAAAGGCACTAAGCATAGAGTGTGAAAACTGAGTTTCCTTGAGAGCTGCTTGGAAGCCTGATGGTGTGTGAAGTTAGTGAGCCAAATGGAGTTGTTCTCCCACAAGAACCACTCGGCTGATTCTTCTTCAATATGCCCTTCACCAACATGCAGTGTTTCCTTGATTGAATTAGCTCTCACACCAATATTTGCGTCTAGAGCCTTTGCATTGAGGGCTATCTGAAAACGGCTGTGGCGCTGAAGTTGCCTGTGAATGTGGAGTTGGTGGCATGTGAAACCCGCATGTGGAGCATTCGTTTGTGTGGGATGCTCACCAAGCTTCATTTCAGTCCTAGGCACTCAAAGGGCACTAAGCATAGAGTGTGAAAACTGAGTTTCCTTGAGAGCTGCTTGGAAGCCTGATTGTGTGTGAAGTTAGTGAGCCAAATGGAGTTGTTCTCCCACAAGAACCACTCGGCTGATTCTTCTTCAATATGTCCTTCACCAACATGCAGTGTTTCCTTGATTGAATTAGCTCTCACACCAATATTTGCGTCTAGAGCCTTTGCATTGAGGGCTATCTGAAAACGGCTGTGGCTTTGAAGTTGCCTGTGAATGTGGAGTTGGTGGCATGTGAAACCCGCATGTGGAGCATTCGTTTGTGTGGGATGCTCACCAAGCTTCATTTCAGTCCTAGGCACTCAAAGGGCACTAAGCATAGAGTGTGAAAACTGAGTTTCCTTGAGAGCTGCTTGGAAGCCTGATGGTGTGTGAAGTTAGTGAGGCAAATGGAGTTGTTCTCCCACAAGAACCACTCGGCTGATTCTTCTTCAATATGCCCTTCACCAACATGCAGTGTTTCCTTGATTGAATTAGCTCTCACACCAATATTTGCGTCTAGAGCCTTTGCATTGAGGGCTATCTGAAAACGGCCGTGGCGCTGAAGTTGCCTGTGAATGTGGAGTTGGTGCATGTGAAACCCGCATGTGGAGCATTCGTTTGTGTGGGATGCTCACCAAGCTTCATTTCAGTCCTAGGCACTCAAAGGGCACTAAGCATAGAGTGTGAAAACTGAGCTTCCTTGAGAGCTGCTTGGAAGCCTGATGGTGTGTGAAGTTAGTGAGCCAAATGGAGTTGTTCTCCCACAAGAACCACTCGGCTGATTCTTCTTCAATATGCCCTTCACCAACATGCAGTGTTTCCTTGATTGAATTAGCTCTCACACCAATATTTGCGTCTAGAGCCTTTGCATTGAGGGCTATCTGAAAACGGCTGTGGCGCTGAAGTTGCCTGTGAATGTGGAGTTGGTGGCATGTGAAACCCGCATGTGGAGCATTCGTTTGTGTGGGATGCTCACCAAGCTTCATTTCAGTCCTAGGCACTCAAAGGGCACTAAGCATAGAGTGTGAAAACTGAGTTTCCTTGAGAGCTGCTTGGAAGCCTGATGGTGTGTGAAGTTAGTGAGGCAAATGGAGTTGTTCTCCCACAAGAACCACTCGCTGATTCTTCTTCAATATGCCCTTCACCAACATGCAGTGTTTCCTTGATTGAATTATCTCTCACACCAATATTTGCGTCTAGAGCCTTTGCATTGTGGGCTATCTGAAAACGGCTGTGATGCTGAAGTTGCCTGTGAATGTGGAGTTGGTGTTATGTGAAACCCGCATGAGGAGCATTCGTTTGTGTGGATGCTCTACCAGGTACGTTCCAAGATAATGCACTCAAAGGGCAGTAAGCATAGAGTGTGAAAACTGAGTTTTCTTGAGAGCTGCTTGGAAGCCTGATGGTGTGTGAAGTTAGTGAGGCAAATGGAGTTGTTCTCCCACAAGAACCACTCGGCTGATTCTTTTTCATATGCCCTTCACCAACATGCAGTGTTTCCTGGATTGATTTAGCTCTCACACCAATATTTGCGTCTAGAGCCTTTGCTTTGAGGGCTATCTGAAAACGGCTGTGGCGCTGAAGTTGCCTGTGAATGTGGAGTTGGTGCATGTGAAACCCGCAGGTGGAGCATTCGTTTGTGTGGGATGCTCTACCAGGTTCATTCCTAGATAATGCACTCAAAAGGCACTAAGCATAGAGTGTGAAAACTGAGTTTCCTTGAGAGCTGCTTGGAAGCCTGATGGTGTGTGAAGTTAGTGAGCCAAATGGAGTTGTTCTCCCACAAGAACCACTCGGCTGATTCTTCTTCAATATGCCCTTCACCAACATGCAGTGTTTCCTTGATTGAATTAGCTCTCACACCAATATTTGCGTCTAGAGCCTTTGCATTGAGGGCTATCTGAAAACGGCTGTGGCGCTGAAGTTGCCTGTGAATGTGGAGTTGGTGGCATGTGAAACCCGCATGTGGAGCATTCGTTTGTGTGGGATGCTCACCAAGCTTCATTTCAGTCCTAGGCACTCAAAGGGCACGAAGCATAGAGTGTGAAAACTGAGTTTCCTTGAGAGCTGCTTGGAAGCCTGATTGTGTGTGAAGTTAGTGAGCCAAATGGAGTTGTTCTCCCACAAGAACCACTCGGCTGATTCTTCTTCAATATGCCCTTCACCAACATGCAGTGTTTCCTTGATTGAATTAGCTCTCACACCAATATTTGCGTCTAGAGCCTTTGCATTGAGGGCTATCTGAAAACGGCTGTGGCTTTGAAGTTGCCTGTGAATGTGGAGTTGGTGGCATGTGAAACCCGCATGTGGAGCATTCGTTTGTGTGGGATGCTCACCAAGCTTCATTTCAGTCAAAGCACTCAAAGGGCACTAAGCATAGAGTGTGAAAACTGAGTTTCCTTGAGAGCTGCTTGGAAGCCTGATGGTGTGTGAAGTTAGTGAGGCAAATGGAGTTGTTCTCCCACAAGAACCACTCGGCTGATTCTTCTTCAATATGCCCTTCACCAACATGCAGTGTTTCCTTGATTGAATTAGCTCTCACACCAATATTTGCGTCTAGAGCCTTTGCTTTGAGGGCTATCTGAAAACGGCTGTGGCTTTGAAGTTGCCTGTGAATGTGGAGTTGGTGGCATGTGAAACCTGCATGTGGAGCATTCGTTTGTGTGGGATGCTCACCAAGCTTCATTTCAGTCCTAGGCACTCAAAGGGCACTAAGCATAGAGTGTGAAAAGTGAGTTTCCTTGAGAGCTGCTTGGAAGCCTGATGGTGTGTGAAGTTAGTGATTCAAATGGAGTTGTTCTCCCACAAGAACCACTCGGCTGATTCTTCTTCAATATGCCCTTCACCAACATGCAGTGTTTCCTTGATTGAATTAGCTCTCACACCAATATTTGCGTCA
>NW_026699505.1:0-55331 GCF_030435755.1 Ochotona princeps
AGCTCTCACACCAATATTTGCGTCTAGAGCCTTTGCATTGAGGGCTATCTGAAAACGGCTGTGGCGCGGAAGTTGCCTGTGAATGTGGAGTTGGTGGCATGTGAAACCCGCATGTGGAGCATTTGTTTGTGTGGGATGCTCTACCAGGTTCATTCCTAGATAATGCAGTGAAAGGGCACTAAACATAGAGTGTGAATACTGAGTTTCCTTGAGAGCTGCTTGGAAGCCTGATGGTGTGTGAAGTTAGTGAGCCAAATGGAGTTGTTCTCCCACAAGAACCACTCGGCTGATCCTTCTTCAATATGCCCTTCACCAACATGCAGTGTTTCCTTGATTGAATTAGCTCTCACACCAATATTTGCGTCTAGAGCCTTTGCATTGAGGGCTATCTGAAAATGGCTGTGGCACTGAAGTTGCCTGTGAATGTGGAGTTGGTGGCATGTGGAACCCGCATATGAGGCATTCGTTTGTGTGGGATGCTCACCAAGATTCATTTCAGTCTTAGGCACTCAAAGGGCACTAAGCATAGAGTGTGAAAACTGAGTTTCCTTGAGAGCTGCTTGGAAGCCTGATGGTGTGTGAAGTTAGTGAGCCAAATGGAGTTGTTCTCCCACAAGAACCACTCGGATGATCCTTCTTCAATATGCCCTTCACCAACATGCAGTGTTTCCTTGATTGAATTAGCTCTCACACCAATATTTACATCTAGAGGCTTTGCATTGAGGGCTATCTGAAAATGGCTGTGGCACTGAAGTTGCCTGAGCATGTGGAGTTGGTGGCATGTGGAACCCGCATGTGGAGCATTCGTTTGTGTGGGATGCTCACCAAGCTTCATTTAAATCCAAGGCACACAAAGGGCACTAAGCATAGAGTGTGAAAACTGAGTTTCCTTGAGAGCTGCTTGGAAGCCTGATGGTGTGTGAATTTAGTGAGTCAAATGGAGTTGTTCTCCCACAAGAACCACTCGGCTGATCCTTCTTCAATATGCCCTTCAGCAACATGCAGTGTTTCCTTGATTGAATTAGCTCTCACACCAATATTTGCGTCTAGAGCCTTTGCATTGAGGGCTATCTGAAAATGGCTGTGGCGCTGAAGTTGCCTATGAATGTGGAGTTGGTGGCATGTGAAACCCGCATGTGGAGCATTCGTTTGTGTGGGATGCTCTACTAGATTCATTCCTAGATAATGCACTCAAAGGGCACTAAGCATAGAGTGTGAAAACTGAGTTTCCTTGAGAGCTGCTTGGAAGCCTGATGGTGTGTGAAGTTAGTGAGCCAAATGTAGTTGTTCTCGCACAAGAACCACTCGGCTGATCCTTCTTCAATATGCCCTTCACCAACATGCAGTGTTTCCTTGATTGAATTAGCTCTCACACCAATATTTGCGTCTAGATCCTTTGCATTGAGGGCTATCTGAAAACGGCTGTGGCGCTGAAGTTGCCTGTGAATGTGGAGTTGGTGGCATGTGAAACTCGCACGTGGAGCATTCGTTTGTGTGGGATGCTCTACCAGGTTCATTCCTAGATAATGCACTCAAAGGGCACTAAACATAGAGTGTGAAAACTGAGTTTCCTTGAGAGCTGCTTGGAAGCCTGATGGTGTGTGAAGTTAGTGAGCCAAATGGAGTTGTTCTCCCACAAGAACCACTCGGCTGATCTTTCTTCAATATGCCCTTCAGCAACATGCAGTGTTTCCTTGATTGAATTAGCTCTCACACCAATATTTGCGTCTAGAGCCTTTGCATTGAGGGCTATCTGAAAACGGCTGTGGCGCTGAAGTTGCTTGTGAATGTGGAGTTGGTGGCATGTGAAACCCGCATGTGGAGCATTCGATTGTGTGGGATGCTGACCAAGCTTCATTTCAGTCCTAGCCACACAAAGAGCACTAAGCATAGAGTGTGAAAACTGAGTTTCCTTGAGAGCTGCTTGGAAGCCTGATGGTGTGTGAAGTTAGTGAGCCAAATGGAGTTGTTCTCCCACAAGAACCACTCGGCTGATCCTTCTTCAATATGCCCTTCACCAACATGTAGTATTTCCTTGATTGAATTAGCTCTCACACCAATATTTGCGTCTAGAGCCTTTGCATTGAGGGCTATCTGAAAACGGCTGTGGCGCTGAAGTTGCCTGTGAATGTGGAGTTGGTGGCATGTGAAACCCGCATGTGGAGCATTCGTTTGTGTGGGATGCTCACCAAGCTTCATTTCAGTCCTTGGCACTCAAAGGGCACTAAGCCTAGAGTGTGAAAACTGAGTTTCCTTGAGAGCTGCTTGGAAGCCTGATGGTGTGTGACGTTAGTGAGCCAAATGGAGTTGTTCTCCCACAAGAACCACTCAGATGATCCTTCTTCAATATGCCCTTCACCAACATGCAGTGTTTCCTTGATTGAATTAGCTCTCACACCAATATTTGCGTCTAGAGCCTTTGCATTGAGGGCTATCTGAAAACGGCTGTGGCGCTGAAGTTGCCTGTGAATGTGGAGTTGGTGGCATGTGAAACCCGCATGTGGAGCATTCGTTTGTGTGGGATGCTCACCAAGATTCATTTCAGTCCTAGCCACTCAAAGGGCACTAAGCATAGAGTGTGAAAACTGAGTTTCCTTGAGAGCTGCTTGGAGCCTGATGGTGAGTGAAGTTAGTGAGCCAAATGGAGTTGTTCTCCCACAAGAACCACTCGGCTGATCCTTCTTCAATATGCCCTTCACCAACATGCAGTGTTTCCTTGATTGAATTAGCTCTCACACCAATATTTGCTTCTAGAGCCTTTGCATTGAGGGCTATCTGAAAACGGCTGTGGCGCTGAAGTAGCCTGTGAATGTGGAGTTGGTGGCATGTGAAACCCGCATGTGGAGCATTCGTTTGTGTGGGATGCTCACCAAGCTTCATTTCAGTCCTAGGCACTCAAAGGGCACTAAGCATAGAGTGTGAAAACTGAGTTTCCTTGAGAGCTGCTTGGAAGCCTGATGGTGTGTGACGTTAGTGAGCCAAATGGAGTTGTTCTCCCACAAGAACCACTCGGCTGATCCTTCTTCAATATGCCCTTCACCAACATGCAGTGTTTCCTTGATTGAATTATCTCTCACACCAATATTTGCGTCTAGATCCTTTGCATTGAGGGTTATCTGAAAATGGCTGTGGCGCTGAAGTTGCCTGTGAATGTGGAGTTGGTGGCATGTGAAACCCGCATGTGGAGCATTCGTTTGTGTGGGATGCTCTACCAGGTTCATTCCTAGATAATGCACTCAAAGGGCACTAAGCATAGAGTGTGAAAACTGAGTTTCCTTGAGAGCTGCTTGGAAGCCTGATGGTGTGTGAAGTTAGTGAGCCAAATGGAGTTGTTCTCCCACAAGAACCACTCGGCTGATCCTTCTTCCATATGCCCTTCACCAACATGCAGTGTTTCCTTGATTGAATTAGCTCTCACACCAATATTTGCGACTAGAGCCTTTGCATTGAGGGCTATCTGAAAACGGCTGTGGCGCTGAAGTTGCCTGTGAATGTGGAGTTGGTGGCATGTGAAACCCGCATGTGGAGCATTCGTTTGTGTGGGATGCTCTACCACGTTCATTCCTAGATAATGCACTCAAAGGGCACTAAACATAGAGTGTGAAAACTGAGTTTCCTTGAGAGCTGCTTGGAAGCCTGATGGTGTGTGAAGTTAGTGAGCCAAATGGAGTTGTTCTCCCACAAGAACCACTCGGCTGATCCTTCTTCAATATGCCCTTCACCAACATGCAGTGTTTCCTTGATTGAATTAGCTCTCACACCAATATTTGCGTCTAGAGCCTTTGCATTGAGGGCTATCTGAAAACGGCTGTGCCGCTGAAGTTGCCTGTGAATGTGGAGTTGGTGGCATGTGAAACTCGCACGTGGAGCATTCGTTTGTGTGGGATGCTCTACCAGGTTCATTCCTAGATAACGCACTCAAAGGGCACTAAACATAGAGTGTGAAAACTGAGTTTCCTTGAGAGCTGCTTGGAAGCCTGATGGTGTGTGAAGTTAGTGAGCCAAATGGAGTTGTTCTCCCACAAGAACCACTCGGCTGATCCTTCTTCAATATGCCCTTCAGCAACATGCAGTGTTTCCTTGATTGAATTAGCTCTCACACCAATATTTGCGTCTAGAGCCTTTGCATTGAGGGCTATCTGAAAACGGCTGTGGCGCTGAAGTTGCTTGTGAATGTGGAGTTGGTGGCATGTGAAACCCGCATGTGGAGCATTCGATTGTGTGGGATGCTGACCAAGCTTCATTTCAGTCCTAGCCACACAAAGAGCACTAAGCATAGAGTGTGAAAACTGAGTTTCCTTGAGAGCTGCTTGGAAGCCTGATGGTGTGTGAAGTTAGTGAGCCAAATGGAGTTGTTCTCCCACAAGAACCACTCGGCTGATCCTTCTTCAATATGCCCTTCACCAACATGCAGTGTTTCCTTGATTGAATTAGCTCTCACACCAATATTTGCGTCTAGAGCCTTTGCATTGAGGGCTATCTGAAAACGGCTGTGGCGCTGAAGTTGCCTGTGAATGTGGAGTTGGTGGCATGTGAAACCCGCATGTGGAGCATTCGTTTGTATGGGATGCTCTACCAGGTTCATTCCTAGATAATGCACTCAAAGGGCACTAAACATAGAGTGTGAAAACTGAGTTTCCTTGAGAGCTGCTTGGAAGCCTGATGGTGTGTGAAGTTAGTGAGCCAAATGGAGTTGTTCTCCCACAAGAACCACTCGGCTGATCCTTCTTCAATATGCCCTTCAGCAACATGCAGTGTTTCCTTGATTGAATTAGCTCTCACACCAATATTTGCGTCTAGAGCCTTTGCATTGAGGGCTATCTGAAAACGGCTGTGGCGCTGAAGTTGCTTGTGAATGTGGAGTTGGTGGCATGTGAAACCCGCATGTGGAGCATTCGATTGTGTGGGATGCTGACCAAGCTTCATTTCAGTCCTAGGCACACAAAGAGCACTAAGCATAGAGTGTGAAAACTGAGTTTCCTTGAGAGCTGCTTGGAAGCCTGATGGTGTGTGAAGTTAGTGAGCCAAATGGAGTTGTTCTCCCACAAGAACCACTCGGCTGATCCTTCTTCAATATGCCCTTCACCAACATGCAGTGTTTCCTTGATTGATTTAGCTCTCACACCAATATTTGCGTCTAGAGCCTTTGCATTGAGGGCTATCTGAAAATGGCTGTGGCGCTGAAGTTGCCTGTGAATGTGGAGTTGGTGGCATGTGAAACCCGCATGTGGAGCATTCGTTTGTGTGGGATGCTGACCAAGCTTCATTTCAGTCCTAGGCACACAAAGGGCACTAAGCATAGAGTGTGAAAACTGAGTTTCCTTGAGAGCTGCTTGGAAGCCTGATGGTGTGTGAAGTTAGTGAGCCAAATGGAGTTGTTCTCCCACAAGAACCACTCGGCTGATCCTTCTTCAATATGCCCTTCACCAACATGCAGTGTTTCCTTGATTGATTTAGCTCTCACACCAATATTTGCGTCTAGAGCCTTTGCATTGAGGGCTATCTGAAAACGGCTGTGGCGCTGAAGTTGCCTGTGAATGTGGAGTTGGTGGCATGTGAAACCAGCATGTGGAGCATTCGTTTGTGTGGGATGCTCACCAAGCTTCATTTCAGTCCTAGGCACACAAGGGGCACTAAGCATAGAGTGTGAAAACTGAGTTTCCTTGAGAGCTGCTTGGAAGCCTGATGGTGTTTGAAGTTAGGGAACCAAATTTAGTTGTTCTCCCACAAGAACCACTCGGCTGATCCTTCTTCAATATGCCCTTCACCAACATGCAGTGTTTCCTTGATTGAATTAGCTCTCACACCAATATTTGCGTCTAGAGCCTTTGCATTGAGGGCTATCTGAAAACGGCTGTGGCGCTGAAGTTGCCTGTGAATGTGGAGTTGGTGGCATGTGAAACCCGCATGTAGAGCATTCGTTTGTGTGGGATGCTCTACCAGGTTCATTCCTAGATAATGCACTCAAAGGGCACTAAGCATAGAGTGTGAAAACTGAGTTTACTTGAGAGCTGCTTGGAATCCTGATGGTGTGTGAAGTTAGTGAGCCAAATGGAGTTGTTCTCCCACAAGAACCACTCGGCTGATCCTTCTTCAATATGCCCTTCACCAACATGCAGTGTTTCCTTGATTGAATTAGCTCTCACACCCATATTTGTGTCTAGAGCCTTTGCATTGAGGGCTATCTCAAAATGGCTGTGGCGCTGAAGTTGCCTGTGAATGTGGAGTTGGTGGCATGTGAAACCCGCATGTGGAGCATTCGTTTGTGTGGGATGCTCACCAAGCTTCATTTCAGTCCTAGGCACTCAAAGGGCACTAAGCATAGAGTGTGAAAACTGAGTTTCCTTGAGAGCTGCTTGGAAGCCTGATGGTGCGTGACGTTAGTGAGCCAAATGGAGTTGTTCTCCCACAAGAACCACTTCGCTGATTCTTCTTCAATATGCCCTTCACCAACATGCAGTGTTTCCTTGATTGAATTAGCTCTCACACCAATATTTGCGTCTAGAGCCTTTGCATTGAGGGCTATCTGAAAACGGCTGTGGCGCTGAAGTTGCCTGTGAATGTGGCGTTGGTGGCATGTGAAACCAGCATGTGGAGCATTCGTTTGTGTGGGATGCTCTACCAGGTTCATTCCTAGATAATGCACTCAAAGGGCACTAAGCATAGAGTGTGAAAACTGAGTTTCCTTGAGAGCTGCTTGGAAGCCTGATGGTGTGTGAAGTTAGTGAGCCAAATGGAGTTGTTCTCCCACAAGCACCACTCGGCTGATCCTTCTTCAACATGCCCTTCACCAACATGCAGTGTTTCCTTGATTGAATTAGATCTCACACCAATATTTGCGTCTAGAGCCTTTGCATTGAGGGCTATCTGAAAACGGCTGTGGCGCTGAAGTTGCCTGTGAATGTGGAGTTGGTGGCATGTGAAACCCGCATGTGGAGCATTCGTTTGTGTGGGATGCTGTACGAGGTTCATTCCTAGATAATGCAGTGAAAGGGCACTAAGCATAGAGTGTGAAAACTGAGTTTCCTTGAGAGCTGCTTGGAAGCCTGATGGTGTGTGAAGTTAGTGAGCCAAATGGAGTTGTTCTCCCACAAGAAACACTCGGCTGATCCTTCTTCAATATGCCCTTCACCAACATGCAGTGTTTCCTTGATTGAATTAGCTCTCACACCAATATTTGCGTCTAGAGCCTTTGCATTGAGGGTTAACTGAAAACGGCTGTGGCGCTGAAGTTGCCTGTGAATGTGGAGTTGGTGGTATGTGAAACCAGCATGTGGAGCATTCGTTTGTGTGGGATGCTCACCAAGCTTCATTTCAGTCCTAGGCACTCAAAGGGCACTAAGCATAGAGTGTGAAAACTGAGTTTCCTTGAGAGCTGCTTGGAAGCCTGATGGTGTGTGAAGTTAGTGAGCCAAATGGAGTTGTTCTCCCACAAGAACCACTCGGCTGATCCTTCTTCAATATGCCCTTCACCAACATGCAGTGTTTCCTTGATTGAATTATCTCTCACACCAATATTTGCATCTAGAGCCTTTGCATTGAGGGCTATCTGAAAATGGCTGTGGCGCTGAAGTTGCCTGTGAATGTGGAGTTGGTGGCATGTGAAACCCGCATGTGGAGCATTCGTTTGTGTGGGATGCTCTACCACGTTCATTCCTAGATAATGCACTCAAAGGGCACTAAGCATAGAGTGTGAAAACTGAGTTTCCTTGAGAGCTGCTTGGAAGCCTGATGGTGTGTGAAGTTAGTGAGCCAAATGGAGTTGTTCTCCCACAAGAACCACTCGGCTGATCCTTCTTCCATATGCCCTTCACCAACATGCAGTGTTTCCTTGATTGAATTAGCTCTCACACCAATATTTGCGTCTAGAGCCTTTGCATTGAGGGCTATCTGAAAACGGCTGTGGCGCTGAAGTTGCCTGTGAATGTGGAGTTGGTGGCATGTGAAACCCGCATGTGGAGCATTCGTTTGTGTGGGATGCTCTACCACGTTCATTCCTAGATAATGCACTCAAAGGGCACTAAACATAGAGTGTGAAAACTGAGTTTCCTTGAGAGCTGCTTGGAAGCCTGATGGTGTGTGAAGTTAGTGAGCCAAATGGAGTTGTTCTCCCACAAGAACCACTCGGCTGATCCTTCTTCAATATGCCCTTCACCAACATGCAGTGTTTCCTTGATTGAATTAGCTCTCACACCAATATTTGCGTCTAGAGCCTTTGCATTGAGGGCTATCTGAAAACGGCTGTGGCGCTGAAGTTGCCTGTGAATGTGGAGTTGGTGGCATGTGAAACTCGCACGTGGAGCATTCGTTTGTGTGGGATGCTCTACCAGGTTCATTCCTAGATAATGCACTCAAAGGGCACTAAACATAGAGTGTGAAAACTGAGTTTCCTTGAGAGCTGCTTGGAAGCCTGATGGTGTGTGAAGTTAGTGAGCCAAATGGAGTTGTTCTCCCACAAGAACCACTCGGCTGATCCTTCTTCAATATGCCCTTCAGCAAGATGCAGTGTTTCCTTGATTGAATTAGCTCTCACACCAATATTTGCGTCTAGAGCCTTTGCATTGAGGGCTATCTGAAAACGGCTGTGGCACTGAAGTTGCTTGTGAATGTGGAGTTGGTGGCATGTGAAACCCGCATGTGGAGCATTCGATTGTGTGGGATGCTGACCAAGCTTCATTTCAGTCCTAGCCACACAAAGAGCACTAAGCATAGAGTGTGAAAACTGAGTTTCCTTGAGAGCTGCTTGGAAGCCTGATGGTGTGTGAAGTTAGTGAGCCAAATGGAGTTGTTCTCCCGCAAGAACCACTCGGCTGATCCTTCTTCAATATGCCCTTCAGCAACATGCAGTGTTTCCTTGATTAAATTAGCTCTCACACCAATATTTGCGTCTAGAGCCTTTGCATTGAGGGCTATCTGAAAACGGCTGTGGCGCTGAAGTTGCTTGTGAATGTGGAGTTGGTGGCATGTGAAACCCGCATGTGGAGCATTCGATTGTGTGGGATGCTGACCAAGCTTCATTTCAGTCCTAGGCACACAAAGAGCACTAAGCATAGAGTGTGAAAACTGAGTTTCCTTGAGAGCTGCTTGGAAGCCTGATGGTGTGTGAAGTTAGTGAGCCAAATGGAGTTGTTCTCCCACAAGAACCACTCGGATGATCCTTCTTCAATATGCCCTTCACCAACATGCAGTGTTTCCTTGATTGATTTAGCTCTCACACCAATATTTGCGTCTAGAGCCTTTGCATTGAGGGCTATCTGAAAATGGCTGTGGCGCTGAAGTTGCCTGTGAATGTGGACTTGGTGGCATGTGAAACCCGCATGTGGAGCATTCGTTTGTGTGGGATGCTGACCAAGCTTCATTTCAGTCCTAGGCACACAAAGGGCACTAAGCATAGAGTGTGAAAACTGAGTTTCCTTGAGAGCTGCTTGGAAGCCTGATGGTGTGTGAAGTTAGTGAGCCAAATGGAGTTGTTCTCCCACAAGAACCACTCGGCTGATCCTTCTTCAATATGCCCTTCACCAACATGCAGTGTTTCCTTGATTGATTTAGCTCTCACACCAATATTTGCGTCTAGAGCCTTTGCATTGAGGGCTATCTGAAAACGGCTGTGGCGCTGAAGTTGCCTGTGAATGTGGAGTTGGTGGCATGTGAAACCCGCATGTGGAGCATTCGTTTGTGTGGGATGCTCACCAAGCTTCATTTCAGTCCTAGGCACACAAAGGGCACTAAGCATCGAGTGTGAAAACTGAGTTTCCTTGAGAGCTGCTTGGAAGCCTGATGGTGTGTGAAGTTAGGGAGCCAAATGGAGTTGTTCTCCCACAAGAACCACTCGGCTGATCCTTCTTCAATATGCCCTTCACCAACATGCAGTGTTTCCTTGATTGAATTAGCTCTCACACCAATATTTGCGTCTAGAGACTTTGCATTGTGGGCTATCTGAAAACGGCTGTGGCGCTGAAGTTGCTTGTGAATGTGGAGTTGGTGGCATGTGAAACCCGCATGTGGAGCATTCGTTTGTGTGGGATGCTCTACCACGTTCATTCCTAGATAATGCACTCAAAGGGCACTAAACATAGAGTGTGAAAACTGAGTTTCCTTGAGAGCTGCTTGGAAGCCTGATGGTGTGTGAAGTAAGTGAGCCAAATGGAGTTGTTCTCCCACAAGAACCACTCGGCTGATCCTTCTTCAATATGACCTTCACCAACATGCAGTGTTTCCTTGATTGATTTAGCTCTCACACCAATATTTGCGTCTAGAGCCTTTGCATTGAGGGCTATCTGAAAACGGCTGTGGCGCTGAAGTTGCTTGTGAATGTGGAGTTGGTGGCATGTGAAACCCGCATGTGGAGCATTCGATTGTGTGGGATGCTGACCAAGCTTCATTTCAGTCCTAGCCACACAAAGAGCACTAAGCATAGAGTGTGAAAACTGAGTTTCCTTGAGAGCTGCTTGGAAGCCTGATGGTGTGTGAAGTTAGTGAGCCAAATGGAGTTGTTCTCCCACAAGAACCACTCGGCTGATCCTTCTTCAATATGCCCTTCAGCAACATGCAGTGTTTCCTTGATTGAATTAGCTCTCACACCAATATTTGCGTCTAGAGCCTTTGCATTGAGGGCTATCTGAAAACGGCTGTGGCGCTGAAGTTGCTTGTGAATGTGGAGTTGGTGGCATGTGAAACCCGCATGTGGAGCATTCGATTGTGTGGGATGCTGACCAAGCTTCATTTCAGTCATAGGCACACAAAGAGCACTAAGCATAGAGTGTGAAAACTGAGTTTCCTTGAGAGCTGCTTGGAAGCCTGATGGTGTGTGAAGTTAGTGAGCCAAATGGAGTTGTTCTCCCACAAGAACCACTCGGCTGATCCTTCTTCAATATGACCTTCACCAACATGCAGTGTTTCCTTGATTGAATTAGCTCTCACACCAATATTTGCGTCTAGAGCCTTTGCATTGTGGGCTATCTGAAAACGGCTGTGGCGCTGAAGTTGCCTGTGAATGTGGAGTTGGTGGCATGTGAAACCCGCATGTGGAGCATTCGTTTGTGTGGGATGCTCTACCAGGTTCATTCCTAGATAATGCACTCAAAGGGCACTAAACATAGAGTGTGAAAACTGAGTTTCCTTGAGAGCTGCATGGAAGCCTGATGGTGTGTGAAGTTAGTGAGCCAAATGGAGTTGTTCTCCCACAAGAACCACTCGGCTGATCCTTCTTCAATATGCCCTTCACCAACATGCAGTGTTTCCTTGATTGAATTAGCTCTCACACCAATATTTGCGTCTAGAGCCTTTGCATTGAGGGCTATCTGAAAACGGCTGTGGCGCTGAAGTTGCCTGTGAATGTGGAGTTGGTGGCATGTGAAACCCGCATGTGGAGCATTCGTTTGTGTGGGATGCTGACCAAGCTTCATTTCAGTCCTAGGCACTCAAAGGGCACTAAGCCTAGAGTGTGAAAACTGAGTTTCCTTGAGAGCTGCTTGGAAGCCTGATGGTGCGTGAAGTTAGTGAGCCAAATGAGTTGTTCTCCCACAAGAACCACTCAGCTGATCCTTCTTCAATATGCCCTTCAAAAACATGCAGTGTTTCCTTGATTGAATTAGCTCTCACACCAATATTTGCGTCTAGAGCCTTTGCATTGAGGGTTAACTGAAAAAGGCTGTGGCGCTTAAGTTGCCTGTGAATGTGGAGTTGGTGGCATGTGAAACCAGCATGTGGAGCATTCGTTTGTGTGGGATGCTCTACCAGGTTCATTCCTAGATAATGCACTCAAAGGGCACTAAGCATAGAGTGTGAAAATTGAGTTTCCTTGAGAGCTGCTTGGAATCCTGATGGTGTGTGAAGTTAGTGAGCCAAATGGAGTTGTTCTCCCACAAGAACCACTCGGCTGATCCTTCTTCAATATGCCCTTCACCAACATGCAGTGTTTCCTTGATTGAATTAGCTCTCACACCCATATTTGTGTCTAGAGCCTTTGCATTGAGGGCTATCTCAAAA
Source organism: Ochotona princeps (assembly GCF_030435755.1). Classification (NCBI taxonomy): domain Eukaryota; kingdom Metazoa; phylum Chordata; class Mammalia; order Lagomorpha; family Ochotonidae; genus Ochotona; species Ochotona princeps. The sequence continues at coordinate 11,989 of NW_026699505.1, forward strand.
TGGCTGTGGCGCTGAAGTTGCCTGTGAATGTGGAGTTGGTGGCATGTGAAACCCGCATGTGGAGCATTCGTTTGTGTGGGATGCTCACCAAGCTTCATTTCAGTCCTAGGCACTCAAAGGGCACTAAGCATAGAGTGTGAAAACTGAGTTTCCTTGAGAGCTGCTTGGAAGCCTGATGGTGCGTGACGTTAGTGAGCCAAATGGAGTTGTTCTCCCACAAGAACCACTTCGCTGATTCTTCTTCAATATGCCCTTCACCAACATGCAGTGTTTCCTTGATTGAATTAGCTCTCACACCAATATTTGCGTCTAGAGCCTTTGCATTGAGGGCTATCTGAAAACGGCTGTGGCGCTGAAGTTGCCTGTGAATGTGGCGTTGGTGGCATGTGAAACCAGCATGTGGAGCATTCGTTTGTGTGGGATGCTCTACCAGGTTCATTCCTAGATAATGCACTCAAAGGGCACTAAGCATAGAGTGTGAAAACTGAGTTTCCTTGAGAGCTGCTTGGAAGCCTGATGGTGTGTGAAGTTAGTGAGCCAAATGGAGTTGTTCTCCCACAAGCACCACTCGGCTGATCCTTCTTCAACATGCCCTTCACCAACATGCAGTGTTTCCTTGATTGATTTAGCTCTCACACCAATATTTGCGTCTAGAGCCTTTGCATTGAGGGCTATCTGAAAACGGCTGTGGCGCTGAAGTTGCCTGTGAATGTGGAGTTGGTGGCATGTGAAACCCGCATGTGGAGCATTCGTTTGTGTGGGATGCTGACCAAGCTTCATTTCAGTCCTAGGCACTCAAAGGGCACTAAGCCTAGAGTGTGAAAACTGAGTTTCCTTGAGAGCTGCTTGGAAGCCTGATGGTGCGTGAAGTTAGTGAGCCAAATGAGTTGTTCTCCCACAAGAACCACTCAGCTGATCCTTCTTCAATATGCCCTTCAAAAACATGCAGTGTTTCCTTGATTGAATTAGCTCTCACACCAATATTTGCGTCTAGAGCCTTTGCATTGAGGGTTAACTGAAAAAGGCTGTGGCGCTTAAGTTGCCTGTGAATGTGGAGTTGGTGGCATGTGAAACCAGCATGTGGAGCATTCGTTTGTGTGGGATGCTCTACCAGGTTCATTCCTAGATAATGCACTCAAAGGGCACTAAGCATAGAGTGTGAAAATTGAGTTTCCTTGAGAGCTGCTTGGAAGCCTGATGGTGTGTGAAGTTAGTGAGCCAAATGGAGTTGTTCTCCCACAAGAACCACTCGGCTGATCCTTCTTCAATATGCCCTTCAGCAACATGCAGTGTTTCCTTGATTGAATTAGCTCTCACACCCATATTTGTGTCTAGAGCCTTTGCATTGAGGGCTATCTCAAAATGGCTGTGGCGCTGAAGTTGCCTGTGAATGTGGAGTTGGTGGCATGTGAAACCCGCATGTGGAGCATTCGTTTGTGTGGGATGCTCACCAAGCTTCATTTCAGTCCTAGGCACTCAAAGGGCACTAAGCATAGAGTGTGAAAACTGAGTTTCCTTGAGAGCTGCTTGGAAGCCTGATGGTGCGTGACGTTAGTGAGCCAAATGGAGTTGTTCTCCCACAAGAACCACTTCGCTGATTCTTCTTCAATATGCCCTTCACCAACATGCAGTGTTTCCTTGATTGAATTAGCTCTCACACCAATATTTGCGTCTAGAGCCTTTGCATTGAGGGCTATCTGAAAACGGCTGTGGCGCTGAAGTTGCCTGTGAATGTGGCGTTGGTGGCATGTGAAACCCGCATGTGGAGCATTCGTTTGTGTGGGATGCTCTACCAGGTTCATTCCTAGATAATGCACTCAAAGGGCACTAAGCATAGAGTGTGAAAACTGAGTTTCCTTGAGAGCTGCTTGGAAGCCTGATGGTGTGTGAAGTTAGTGAGCCAAATGGAGTTGTTCTCCCACAAGCACCACTCGGCTGATCCTTCTTCAACATGCCCTTCACCAACATGCAGTGTTTCCTTGATTGAATTAGCTCTCACACAAATATTTGCGTCTAGAGCCTTTGCATTGAGGGCTATCTGAAAACGGCTGTGGCGCTGAAGTTGCCTGTGAATGTGGAGTTGGTGGCATGTGAAACCCGCATGTGGAGCATTCGTTTGTGTGGGATGCTGTACGAGGTTCATTCCTAGATAATGCAGTGAAAGGGCACTAAGCATAGAGTGTGAAAACTGAGTTTCCTTGAGAGCTGCTTGGAAGCCTGATGGTGTGTGAAGTTAGTGAGCCAAACGGAGTTGTTCTCCCACAAGAAACACTCGGCTGATCCTTCTTCAATATGCCCTTCACCAACATGCAGTGTTTCCTTGATTGAATTAGCTCTCACACCAATATTTGCGTCTAGAGCCTTTGCATTGAGGGTTAACTGAAAACGGCTGTGGCGCTGAAGTTGCCTGTGAATGTGGAGTTGGTGGCATGTGAAACCAGCATGTGGAGCATTCGTTTGTGTGGGATGCTCTACCAGGTTCATTCCTAGATAATGCAGTGAAAGGGCACTAAGCATAGAGTGTGAAAATTGAGTTTCCTTGAGAGCTGCTTGGAATCCTGATGGTGTGTGAAGTTAGTGAGCCAAATGGAGTTGTTCTCCCACAAGAACCACTCGGCTGATCCTTCTTCAATATGCCCTTCACCAACATGCAGTGTTTCCTTGATTGAATTAGCTCTCACACCAATATTTGCGTCTAGAGCCTTTGGATTGAGGGCTATCTGAAAACGGCTGTGGCGCTGAAGTTGCCTGTGAATGTGGAGTGGTGGCATGTGAAACCCGCATGTGGAGCATTCGTTTGTGTGGGATGCTCACCAAGCTTCATTTCAGTCCTAGGCACTCAAAGGGCACTAAGCATAGAGTGTGAAAACTGAGTTTCCTTGAGAGCTGCTTGGAAGCCTGATGGTGTGTGAAGTTAGTGAGCCAAATGGAGTTGTTCTCCCACAAGAACCACTCGGATGATCCTTCTTCAATATGCCCTTCACCAACATGCAGTGTTTCCTTGATTGAATTAGCTCTCACACCCATATTTGTGTCTAGACCCTTTGCATTGAGGGCTATCTCAAAATGGCTGTGACACTGAAGTTGCCTGTGAATGTGGAGTTGGTGGCATGTGAAACCCGCATGTGGAGCATTCGTTTGTGTGGGATGCTCACCAAGCTTCATTTCAGTCCTAGTCACTCAAAGGGCACTAAGCATAGAGTGTGAAAACTGAGTTTCCTTGAGAGCTGCTTGGAAGCCTGATGGTGTGTGAAGTTAGTGAGCCAAATGGAGTTGTTCTCCCACAAGAACCACTCGGCTGATCCTTCTTCAATATGCCCTTCAGCAACACGCACTGTTTCCTTGATTGAATTAGCTCTCACACCAATATTTGCGTCTAGAGCCTTTGCATTGAGGGCTATCTGAAAACGGCTGTGGCGCTGAAGTTGCCTGTGAATGTGGAGTTGGTGGCATGTGAAACCCGCATGTGGAGCATTCGTTTGTGTGGGATGCTGACCAAGCTTCATTTCAGTCCTAGGCACTCAAAGGGCACTAAGCCTAGAGTGTGAAAACTGAGTTTCCTTGAGAGCTGCTTGGAAGCCTGATGGTGCGTGAAGTTAGTGAGCCAAATGAGTTGTTCTCCCACAAGAACCACTCAGCTGATCCTTCTTCAATATGCCCTTCAAAAACATGCAGTGTTTCCTTGATTGAATTAGCTCTCACACCAATATTTGCGTCTAGAGCCTTTGCATTGAGGGTTAACTGAAAAAGGCTGTGGCGCTTAAGTTGCCTGTGAATGTGGAGTTGGTGGCATGTGAAACCAGCATGTGGAGCATTCGTTTGTGTGGGATGCTCTACCAGGTTCATTCCTAGATAATGCACTCAAAGGGCACTAAGCATAGAGTGTGAAAATTGAGTTTCCTTGAGAGCTGCTTGGAAGCCTGATGGTGTGTGAAGTTAGTGAGCCAAATGGAGTTGTTCTCCCACAAGAACCACTCGGCTGATCCTTCTTCAATATGCCCTTCACCAACATGCAGTGTTTCCTTGATTGAATTAGCTCTCACACCCATATTTGTGTCTAGAGCCTTTGCATTGAGGGCTATCTCAAAATGGCTGTGGCGCTGAAGTTGCCTGTGAATGTGGAGTTGGTGGCATGTGAAACCCGCATGTGGAGCATTCGTTTGTGTGGGATGCTCACCAAGCTTCATTTCAGTCCTAGGCACTCAAAGGGCACTAAGCATAGAGTGTGAAAACTGAGTTTCCTTGAGAGCTGCTTGGAAGCCTGATGGTGCGTGACGTTAGTGAGCCAAATGGAGTTGTTCTCCCACAAGAACCACTTCGCTGATTCTTCTTCAATATGCCCTTCACCAACATGCAGTGTTTCCTTGATTGAATTAGCTCTCACACCAATATTTGCGTCTAGAGCCTTTGCATTGAGGGCTATCTGAAAACGGCTGTGGCGCTGAAGTTGCCTGTGAATGTGGCGTTGGTGGCATGTGAAACCCGCATGTGGAGCATTCGTTTGTGTGGGATGCTCTACCAGGTTCATTCCTAGATAATGCACTCAAAGGGCACTAAGCATAGAGTGTGAAAACTGAGTTTCCTTGAGAGCTGCTTGGAAGCCTGATGGTGTGTGAAGTTAGTGAGCCAAATGGAGTTGTTCTCCCACAAGCACCACTCGGCTGATCCTTCTTCAACATGCCCTTCACCAACATGCAGTGTTTCCTTGATTGAATTAGCTCTCACACAAATATTTGCGTCTAGAGCCTTTGCATTGAGGGCTATCTGAAAACGGCTGTGGCGCTGAAGTTGCCTGTGAATGTGGAGTTGGTGGCATGTGAAACCCGCATGTGGAGCATTCGTTTGTGTGGGATGCTGTACGAGGTTCATTCCTAGATAATGCAGTGAAAGGGCACTAAGCATAGAGTGTGAAAACTGAGTTTCCTTGAGAGCTGCTTGGAAGCCTGATGGTGTGTGAAGTTAGTGAGCCAAACGGAGTTGTTCTCCCACAAGAAACACTCGGCTGATCCTTCTTCAATATGCCCTTCACCAACATGCAGTGTTTCCTTGATTGAATTAGCTCTCACACCAATATTTGCGTCTAGAGCCTTTGCATTGAGGGTTAACTGAAAACGGCTGTGGCGCTGAAGTTGCCTGTGAATGTGGAGTTGGTGGCATGTGAAACCAGCATGTGGAGCATTCGTTTGTGTGGGATGCTCTACCAGGTTCATTCCTAGATAATGCAGTGAAAGGGCACTAAGCATAGAGTGTGAAAATTGAGTTTCCTTGAGAGCTGCTTGGAATCCTGATGGTGTGTGAAGTTAGTGAGCCAAATGGAGTTGTTCTCCCACAAGAACCACTCGGCTGATCCTTCTTCAATATGCCCTTCACCAACATGCAGTGTTTCCTTGATTGAATTAGCTCTCACACCAATATTTGCGTCTAGAGCCTTTGGATTGAGGGCTATCTGAAAACGGCTGTGGCGCTGAAGTTGCCTGTGAATGTGGAGTGGTGGCATGTGAAACCCGCATGTGGAGCATTCGTTTGTGTGGGATGCTCACCAAGCTTCATTTCAGTCCTAGGCACTCAAAGGGCACTAAGCATAGAGTGTGAAAACTGAGTTTCCTTGAGAGCTGCTTGGAAGCCTGATGGTGTGTGAAGTTAGTGAGCCAAATGGAGTTGTTCTCCCACAAGAACCACTCGGATGATCCTTCTTCAATATGCCCTTCACCAACATGCAGTGTTTCCTTGATTGAATTAGCTCTCACACCCATATTTGTGTCTAGACCCTTTGCATTGAGGGCTATCTCAAAATGGCTGTGACACTGAAGTTGCCTGTGAATGTGGAGTTGGTGGCATGTGAAACCCGCATGTGGAGCATTCGTTTGTGTGGGATGCTCACCAAGCTTCATTTCAGTCCTAGTCACTCAAAGGGCACTAAGCATAGAGTGTGAAAACTGAGTTTCCTTGAGAGCTGCTTGGAAGCCTGATGGTGTGTGAAGTTAGTGAGCCAAATGGAGTTGTTCTCCCACAAGAACCACTCGGCTGATCCTTCTTCAATATGCCCTTCAGCAACACGCACTGTTTCCTTGATTGAATTAGCTCTCACACCAATATTTGCGTCTAGAGCCTTTGCATTGAGGGCTATCTGAAAACGGCTGTGGCGCTGAAGTTGCCTGTGAATGTGGAGTTGGTGGCATGTGAAACCCGCATGTGGAGCATTCGTTTGTGTGGGATGCTCACCAAGCTTCATTTCAGTCCTAGGCACTCAAAGGGCACTAAGCATAGAGCGTGAAAACTGAGTTTCCTTGAGAGCTGCTTGGAAGCCTGATGGTGTGTGAAGTTAGTGAGCCAAATGGAGTTGTTCTCCCACAAGAACCACTTCCCTGATTCTTCTTCAATATGCCCTTCACCAACATGCAGTGTTTCCTTGATTGAATTAGCTCTCACACCAATATTTGCGTCTACAGCCTGTGCATTGAGGGCTATCTGAAAACGGCTGTGGCGCTGAAGTTGCCTGTGAATGTGGCGTTGGTGGCATGTGAAACCAGCATGTGGAGCATTCGTTTGTGTGGGATGCTCTACCAGGTTCATTCCTAGATAATACACTCAAAGGGCACTAAGCATAGAGTGTGAAAACTGAGTTTCCTTGAGAGCTGCTTGGAAGCCTGATGGTGTGTGAAGTTAGTGAGCCAAATGGAGTTGTTCTCCCACAAGCACCACTCGGCTGATCCTTCTTCAATATGCCCTTCACCAACATGCAGTGTTTCCTTGATTGAATTAGCTCTCACACCAATATTTGCGTCTAGAGCCTTTGCATTGAGGGCTATGTGAAAACGGCTGTGGCGCTGAAGTTGCCTGTGAATGTGGAGTTGGTGGCATGTGAAACCCGCATGTGGAGCATTCGTTTGTGTGGGATGCTGTACGAGGTTCATTCCTAGATAATGCAGTGAAAGGGCACTAAGCATAGAGTGTGAAAACTGAGTTTCCTTGAGAGCTGCTTGGAAGCCTGATGGTGTGTGAAGTTAGTGAGCCAAATGGAGTTGTTCTCCCACAAGAACCACTCGGCTGATCCTTCTTCAATATGCCCTTCACCAACATGCAGTGTTTCCTTGATTGAATTAGCTCTCACACCAATATTTGCGTCTAGAGCCTTTGCATTGAGGGCTATGTGAAAACGGCTGTGGCGCTGAAGTTCCCTGTGAATGTGGAGTTGGTGGCATGTGAAACCCGCATGTGGAGCATTCGTTTGTGTGGGATGCTGACCAAGCTTCATTTCAGTCCTAGGCACTCAAAGGGCACTAAGCATAGAGTGTGAAAACTGAGTTTCCTTGAGAGCTGCTTGGAAGCCTGATGGTGTGTGAAGTTAGTGAGCCAAATGGAGTTGTTCTCCCACAAGAACCACTCGGCTGATCCTTCTTCAATATGCCCTTCAGCAACATGCAGTGTTTCCTTGATTGAATTAGCTCTCACACCAATATTTGCGTCTAGAGCCTTTGCATTGAGGGCTATGTGAAAACGGCTGTGGCGCTGAAGTTGCCTGTGAATGTGGAGTTGGTGGCATGTGAAACCCGCATGTGGAGCATTCGTTTGTGTGGGATGCTCACCAAGCTTCATTTCAGTCCTAGGCACTCAAAGGGCACTAAGCATAGAGTGTGAAAACTGAGTTTCCTTGAGAGCTGCTTGGAAGCCTGATGGTGTGTGAAGTTAGTGAGCCAAATGGAGTTGTTCTCCCACAAGAACCACTCGGCTGATCCTTCTTCAATATGCCCTTCACCAACATGCAGTGTTTCCTTGATTGAATTAGCTCTCACACCAATATTTGTGTCTAGAGCCTTTGCATTGAGGGCTATCTCAAAATGGCTGTGGCGCTGAAGTTGCCTGTGAATGTGGAGTTGGTGGCATGTGAAACCCGCATGTGGAGCATTCGTTTGTGTGGGATGCTCACCAAGCTTCATTTCAGTCCTAGTCACTCAAAGGGCACTAAGCATAGAGTGTGAAAACTGAGTTTCCTTGAGAGCTGCTTGGAAGCCTGATGGTGTGTGAAGTTAGTGAGCCAAATGGAGTTGTTCTCCCACAAGAACCACTCGGCTGATCCTTCTTCAATATGCCCTTCACCAACATGCAGTGTTTCCTTGATTGAATTAGCTCTCACACCAATATTTGCGTCTAGAGCCTTTGCATTGAGGGCTATGTGAAAGCGGCTGTGGCGCTGAAGTTGCCTGTGAATGTGGAGTTGGTGGCATGTTAAGCTCGCATGTGGAGCATTCATTTGTGAGGGATGCTCTACTAGATTCATTCCTAGATAATGCACTCAAAGGGCACTAAGCATAGAGTGTGAAAACTGAGTTTCCTTGAGAGCTGCTTGGAAGCCTGATGGTGTGTGAAGTTAGTGAGCCAAATGGAGTTGTTCTCCCACAAGAACCACTCGGCTGATCCTTCTTCAATATGCCCTTCAGCAACATGCAGTGTTTCCTTGATTGAATTAGCTCTCACACCAATATTTGCGTCTAGAGCCTTTGCATTGAGGGCTATCTGAAAACGGCTGTGGCGCTGAAGTTGCCTGTGAATGTGGAGTTGGTGGCATGTGAAACCCGCATGTGGAGCATTCCTTTGTGTGGGATGCTCACCAAGCTTCATTTCAGTACTAGTCACTCAAAGGGCACTAAGCATAGAGTGTGAAAACTGAGTTTCCTTGAGAGCTGCTTGGAAGCCTGATGGTGTGTGAAGTTAGTGAGCCAAATGGAGTTGTTCTCCCACAAGAACCACTCGGCTGATCCTTCTTCAATATGCCCTTCACCAACATGCAGTGTTTTCTTGATTGAATTAGCTCTCACACCAATATTTGCGTCTAGAGCCTTTGCATTGAGGGCTATCTGACAACGGCTGTGGCGCTGAAGTTGCCTGTGAATGTGGAGTTGGTGGCATGTGAAACCCGCATGTGGAGCATTCGTTTGTGTGGGATGCTCACCAAGCTTCATTTCAGTCCTAGGCACTCAAAGGGCACTAAGCATAGAGTGTGAAAACTGAGTTTTCTTGAGAGCTGCTTGGAAGCCTGATGGTGTGTGAAGTTAGTGAGCCAAATGGAGTTGTTCTCCCACAAGAACCACTCGGCTGATCCTTCTTCAATATGCCCTTCACCAACATGCAGTGTTTCCTTGATTGAATTAGCTCTCACACCAATATTTGCGTCTAGAGCCTTTGCATTGAGGGCTATGTGAAAATGGCTGTGGCGCTGAAGTTGCCTGTGAATGTGGAGTTGGTGGCATGTGAAACCCGCATGTGGAGCATTCGTTTGTGTGGGATGCTGTACGAGGTTCATTCCTAGATAATGCAGTGAAAGGGCACTAAGCATAGAGTGTGAAAACTGAGTTTCCTTGAGAGCTGCTTGGAAGCCTAATGGTGTGTGAAGTTAGTGAGCCAAATGGAGTTGTTCTCTCACAAGAACCACTCAGCTAATCCTTCTTCAATATGCCCTTCACCAACATGCAGTGTTTCCTTGATTGATTTAGGTCTCACACAAATATTTGCGTCTAGAGCCTTTGCATTGAGGGCTATCTGAAAACGGCTGTGGCGCTGAAGTTGCCTGTGAATGTGGAGTTGGTGGCATGTGAAACCCGCATGTGGAGCATTCGTTTGTGTGGGATGCTCACCAAGCTTCATTTCAGTCCTAGGCACTCAAAGGGCACTAAGCATAGAGTGTGAAAACTGAGTTTCCTTGAGAGCTGCTTGGAAGCCTGATGGTGCGTGAAGTTAGTGAGCCAAATGGAGTTGTTCTCCCACAAGAACCACTCAGCTGATCCTTCTTCAATATGCCCTTCACCAACATGCAGTGTTTCCTTGATTGAATTAGCTCTCACACCAATATTTGCGTCTAGAGCCTTTGCATTGAGGGCTATCTGAAAACGGCTGTGGCGCTGAAGTTGCCTGTGAATGTGGAGTTGGTGGCATGTGAAACCAGCATGTGGAGCATTCGTTTGTGTGGGATGCTCTACCAGGTTCATTCCTAGATAATGCACTCAAAGGGCACTAAGCATAGAGTGTGAAAACTGAGTTTCCTTGAGAGCTGCTTGGAAGCCTGATGGTGTGTGAAGTTAGTGAGCCAAATGGAGTTGTTCTCCCACAAGAACCACTCGGCTGATCCTTCTTCAATATGCCCTTCACCAACATGCAGTGTTTCCTTGATTGAATTAGCTCTCACACCAATATTTGCGTCTAGAGCCTTTGCATTGAGGGCTATCTGAAAATGGCTGTGGCGCTGAAGTTGCCTGTGAATGTGGAGTTGGTGGCATGTGAAACCCGCATGTGGAGCATTGTTTGTGTGGGATGCTCACCAAGCTTCATTTCACTCCTAGGCACTCAAAGGGCACTAAGCATAGAGTGTGAAAACTGAGTTTCCTTGAGAGCTGCTTGGAAGCCTGATGGTGTGTGAAGTTAGTGAGCCAAATGGAGTTGTTCTCCCACAAGAACCACTCGGCTGATCCTTCTTCAATATGCCCTTCACCAACATGCAGTGTTTCCTTGATTGAATTAGCTCTCACAACAATATTTGCATCTAGAGCCTTTGCATTGAGGGCTATCTGAAAACGGCTGTGGCGCTGAAGTTGCCTGTGAATGTGGAGTTGGTGGCATGTGAAACCCGCATGTGGAGCATTCGTTTGTGTGGGATGCTCTACGGGGTTCATTCCTAGATAATGCACTCAAAGGGCACTAAGCATAGAGTGTGAAAACTGAGTTTCCTTGAGAGCTGCTTGGAAGCCTGATGGTGTGTGAAGTTAGTGAGCCAAATGGAGTTGTTCTCCCACAAGAACCACTCGGCTGATCCTTCTTCAATATGCCCTTCACCAACATGCAGTGTTTCCTTGATTGAATTAGCTCTCACACCAATATTTGCGTCTAGAGCCTTTGCATTGAGGGCTATGTGAAAGCGGCTGTGGCGCTGAAGTTGCCTGTGAATGTGGAGTTGGTGGCATGTTAAGCTCGCATGTGGAGCATTCATTTGTGAGGGATGCTCTACTAGATTCATTCCTAGATAATGCACTCAAAGGGCACTAAGCATAGAGTGTGAAAACTGAGTTTCCTTGAGAGCTGCTTGGAAGCCTGATGGTGTGTGAAGTTAGTGAGCCAAATGGAGTTGTTCTCCCACAAGAACCACTCGGCTGATCCTTCTTCAATATGCCCTTCACCAACATGCAGTGTTTCCTTGATTGAATTAGCTCTCACACCAATATTTGCGTCTAGAGCCTTTGCATTGAGGGCTATCTGAAAACGGCTGTGGCGCTGAAGTTGCCTGTGAATGTGGAGTTGGTGGCATGTGAAACCCGCATGTGGAGCATTCCTTTGTGTGGGATGCTCACCAAGCTTCATTTCAGTACTAGTCACTCAAAGGGCACTAAGCATAGAGTGTGAAAACTGAGTTTCCTTGAGAGCTGCTTGGAAGCCTGATGGTGTGTGAAGTTAGTGAGCCAAATGGAGTTGTTCTCCCACAAGAACCACTCGGCTGATCCTTCTTCAATATGCCCTTCACCAACATGCAGTGTTTTCTTGATTGAATTAGCTCTCACACCAATATTTGCGTCTAGAGCCTTTGCATTGAGGGCTATCTGACAACGGCTGTGGCGCTGAAGTTGCCTGTGAATGTGGAGTTGGTGGCATGTGAAACCCGCATGTGGAGCATTCGTTTGTGTGGGATGCTCACCAAGCTTCATTTCAGTCCTAGGCACTCAAAGGGCACTAAGCATAGAGTGTGAAAACTGAGTTTTCTTGAGAGCTGCTTGGAAGCCTGATGGTGTGTGAAGTTAGTGAGCCAAATGGAGTTGTTCTCCCACAAGAACCACTCGGCTGATCCTTCTTCAATATGCCCTTCACCAACATGCAGTGTTTCCTTGATTGAATTAGCTCTCACACCAATATTTGCGTCTAGAGCCTTTGCATTGAGGGCTATGTGAAAACGGCTGTGGCGCTGAAGTTGCCTGTGAATGTGGAGTTGGTGGCATGTGAAACCCGCATGTGGAGCATTCGTTTGTGTGGGATGCTGTACGAGGTTCATTCCTAGATAATGCAGTGAAAGGGCACTAAGCATAGAGTGTGAAAACTGAGTTTCCTTGAGAGCTGCTTGGAAGCCTAATGGTGTGTGAAGTTAGTGAGCCAAATGGAGTTGTTCTCTCACAAGAACCACTCAGCTAATCCTTCTTCAATATGCCCTTCACCAACATGCAGTGTTTCCTTGATTGATTTAGGTCTCACACAAATATTTGCGTCTAGAGCCTTTGCATTGAGGGCTATCTGAAAACGGCTGTGGCGCTGAAGTTGCCTGTGAATGTGGAGTTGGTGGCATGTGAAACCCGCATGTGGAGCATTCGTTTGTGTGGGATGCTCACCAAGCTTCATTTCAGTCCTAGGCACTCAAAGGGCACTAAGCATAGAGTGTGAAAACTGAGTTTCCTTGAGAGCTGCTTGGAAGCCTGATGGTGCGTGAAGTTAGTGAGCCAAATGGAGTTGTTCTCCCACAAGAACCACTCAGCTGATCCTTCTTCAATATGCCCTTCACCAACATGCAGTGTTTCCTTGATTGAATTAGCTCTCACACCAATATTTGCGTCTAGAGCCTTTGCATTGAGGGCTATCTGAAAACGGCTGTGGCGCTGAAGTTGCCTGTGAATGTGGAGTTGGTGGCATGTGAAACCAGCATGTGGAGCATTCGTTTGTGTGGGATGCTCTACCAGGTTCATTCCTAGATAATGCACTCAAAGGGCACTAAGCATAGAGTGTGAAAACTGAGTTTCCTTGAGAGCTGCTTGGAAGCCTGATGGTGTGTGAAGTTAGTGAGCCAAATGGAGTTGTTCTCCCACAAGAACCACTCGGCTGATCCTTCTTCAATATGCCCTTCACCAACATGCAGTGTTTCCTTGATTGAATTAGCTCTCACACCAATATTTGCGTCTAGAGCCTTTGCATTGAGGGCTATCTGAAAATGGCTGTGGCGCTGAAGTTGCCTGTGAATGTGGAGTTGGTGGCATGTGAAACCCGCATGTGGAGCATTGTTTGTGTGGGATGCTCACCAAGCTTCATTTCACTCCTAGGCACTCAAAGGGCACTAAGCATAGAGTGTGAAAACTGAGTTTCCTTGAGAGCTGCTTGGAAGCCTGATGGTGTGTGAAGTTAGTGAGCCAAATGGAGTTGTTCTCCCACAAGAACCACTCGGCTGATCCTTCTTCAATATGCCCTTCACCAACATGCAGTGTTTCCTTGATTGAATTAGCTCTCACAACAATATTTGCATCTAGAGCCTTTGCATTGAGGGCTATCTGAAAACGGCTGTGGCGCTGAAGTTGCCTGTGAATGTGGAGTTGGTGGCATGTGAAACCCGCATGTGGAGCATTCGTTTGTGTGGGATGCTCTACGGGGTTCATTCCTAGATAATGCACTCAAAGGGCACTAAGCATAGAGTGTGAAAACTGAGTTTCCTTGAGAGCTGCTTGGAAGCCTGATGGTGTGTGAAGTTAGTGAGCCAAATGGAGTTGTTCTCCCACAAGAACCACTCGGCTGATCCTTCTTCAATATGCCCTTCACCAACATGCAGTGTTTCCTTGATTGAATTAGCTCTCACACCAATATTTGCGTCTAGAGCCTTTGCATTGAGGGCTATCTGAAAACGGCTGTGGCACTGAAGTTGCCTGTGAATGTGAAGTTGGTGGCATGTGAAACCCGCATGTGGAGCATTCGTTTGTGTGGGATGATCTACCAGGTTCATTTCTAGATAATGCAGTGAAAGGGCACTAAGCATAGAGTGTGAAAACTGAGTTTCCTTGAGAGCTGCTTGGAAGCCTGATGGTGTGTGAAGTTAGTGAGCCAAATGGAGTTGTTCTCCCACAAGAACCACTCGGCTGATCGTTCTTCAATATGCCCTTCACCAACATGCAGTGTTTCCTTGATTGAATTAGCTCTCAAACCAATATTTGCGTCTAGAGCCTTTGCATTGAGGGCTATCTGACAACGGCTGTGGTGCTGAAGTTGCCTGTGAATGTGGAGTTGGTGGCATGTGAAACCCGCATGTGGAGCATTCGTTTGTGTGGGATGCTCACCATGCTTCATTTCAGTCCTAGGCACTCAAAGGGCACTAAGCATAGAGTGTGAAAACTGGGTTTCCTTGAGAGCTGCTTGGAAGCCTGATGGTGTGTGAAGTTAGTGAGCCAAATGGAGTTGTTCTCCCACAAGAACCACTCGGCTGATCCTTCTTCAATATGCCCTTCACCAACATGCAGGGTTTCCTTGATTGAATTAGCTCTCACACCAATATTTGCGTCTAGAGCCTTTGCATTGAGGGCTATCTGAAAACGGCTGTGGCGCTGAAGTTGCCTGTGAATGTGGAGTTGGTGGCATGTGAAACCCGCATGTGGAGCATTCGTTTGTGTGGGATGCTCTACCAGGTTCATTCCTAGATAATGCAGTGAAAGGGCACTAAGCATAGAGTGTGAAAACTGAGTTTCCTTGAGAGCTGCTTGGAAGCCTGATGGTGTGTGAAGTTAGTGAGCCAAATGGAGTTGTTCTCCCACAAGAACCACTCGGCTGATCCTTCTTCAATATGCCCTTCACCAACATGCAGTGTTTCCTTGATTGAATTAGCTCTCAAACCAATATTTGCGTCTACAGCCTTTGTATTGAGGGCTATCTGACAACGGCTGTGGTGCTGAAGTTGCCTGTGAATGTGGAGTTGGTGGCATGTGAAACCCGCATGTGGAGCATTCGTTTGTGTGGGATGCTCACCATGCTTCATTTCAGTCCTAGGCACTCAAAGGGCACTAAGCATAGAGTGTGAAAACTGGGTTTCCTTGAGAGCTGCTTGGAAGCCTGATGGTGTGTGAAGTTAGTGAGCCAAATGGAGTTGTTCTCCCACAAGAACCACTCGGCTGATCCTTCTTCAATATGCCCTTCACCAACATGCAGGGTTTCCTTGATTGAATTAGCTCTCACACCAATATTTGCGTCTAGAGCCTTTGCATTGAGGGCTATCTGAAAATGGCTGTGGCGCTGAAGTTGCCTGTGAATGTGGAGTTGGTGGCATGTGAAACCCGCATGTGGAGCATTCGTTTGTGTGGGATGCTCTACCAGGTTCATTCCTAGATAATGCAGTGAAAGGGCACTAAGCATAGAGTGTGAAAACTGAGTTTCCTTGAGAGCTGCTTGGAAGCCTGATGGTGTGTGAAGTTAGTGAGCCAAATGGAGTTGTTCTCCCACAAGAACCACTCGGCTGATCCTTCTTCAATATGCCCTTCACCAACATGCAGTGTTTCCTTGATTGAATTAGCTCTCACACCAATATTTGCGTCTAGAGCCTTTGCATTGAGGGTTATCTGAAAACGGCTGTGGCGCTGAAGTTGCCTGTGAATGTGGAGTTGGTGGCATGTGAAACCCGCATGTGGAGCATTCGTTTGTATGGGATGCTCTACTAGATTCATTCCTAGATAATGCAGTGAAAGGGCACTAAGCATAGAGTGTGAAAACTGAGTTTCCTTGAGAGCTGCTTGGAAGCCTGATGGTGTGTGAAGTTAGTGAGCCAAATGGAGTTGTTCTCCCACAAGAACCACTCGGCTGATCCGTCTTCAATATGCCTTTCAGCAACATGCAGTGTTTCCTTGATTTTATTTAGCTCTCACACCAATATTTGCGTCTAGAGCCTTTGCATTGAGGGCTATCTGAAAAGAGCTGTGGCGCTGAAGTTGCCTGTGAATGTGGAATTGGTGGCATGTGAAACCCGCATGTGGAGCATTCGTTTGTGTGGGATGCTCACCAAACTTCATTTCAGTCCTAGGCACTCAAAAGTCACTAAGCATAGAGTGTGAAAACTGAGTTTCCTTGAGAGCTGCTTGGAAGCCTGATGGTGTGTGAAGTTAGTGAGCCAAATGGAGTTGTTCTCCCACAAGAACCACTCGGCTGCTCCTTCTTCAATATGCCCTTCAGCAACATGCAGTGTTTCCTTGATTGAATTAGCTCTCACACCAATATTTGCGTCTAGAGCCTTTGCATTGAGGGCTATCTGAAAATGGCTGTGGCGCTGAAGTTGCCTGTGAATGTGGAGTTGGTGGCATGTGAAACCCGCATGTGGAGCATTCGTTTGTGTGGGATGCTCACCAAGCTTCATTTCAGTCCTAGGCACTCAAAGGGCACTAAGCATAGAGTGTGAAAACTGAGTTTCCTTGAGAGCTGCTTGGAAGCCTGATGGTTCGTGAAGTTAGTGAGCCAAATGGAGTTGTTCTCCCACAAGAACCACTCGGCTGATCCTTCGTCAATATGCCCTTCACCAACATGCAGTGTTTCCTTGATTGAATTAGCTCTCACACCAATATTTGCGTCTAGATCCTTTGAATTGAGGGCTATCTGAAAACGGCTGTGGCGCTGAAGTTGCCTGTGAATGTGGAGTTGGTGGCATGAGAAACCCGCATGTGGAGCATTCGTTTGTGTGGGATGCTCTACCAGGTTCATTCCTAGATAATGCAGTGAAAGGGCACTAAGCATAGAGTGTGAAAACTGAGTTTCCTTGAGAGCTGCTTGGAAGCCTGATGGTGTGTGAAGTTAGTGAGCCAAATGGAGTTGTTCTCCCGCAAGAACCACTTGGCTGATCCTTCTTCAATATGCCCTTCACCAACATGCAGTGTTTCCTTGATTGAATTTGCTCTCACACCAATATTTGCGTCTAGAGCCTTTGCATTGAGGGCTATCTGAAAACAGCTGTGGCGCTGAAGTTGCCTGTGAATGTGGAGTTGGTGGCATGTGAAACCCGCATGTGGAGCATTCGTTTGTGTGGGATGCTCACCAAGCTTCATTTCAGTCCTAGGCACTCAAAGGGCACTAAGCATAGATTGTGAAAACTGAGTTTCCTTGAGAGCTGCTTGGAAGCCTGATGGTGTGTGAAGTTAGTGAGCCAAATGGAGTTGTTCTCCCACAAGAACCACTCGGCTGATCCTTCTTCAATATGCCCTTCACCAACATGCAGTGTTTCCTTGATTGAATTAGCTCTCACACCAATATTTGCGTCTAGAGCCTTTGCATTGAGGGCTATCTGAAAATGGCTGTGGCGCTGAAGTTGCCTGTGAATGTGGAGTTGGTGGCATGTGAAACCCGCATGTGGAGCATTGTTTGTGTGGGATGCTCACCAAGCTTCATTTCAGTCCTAGGCACTCAAAGGGCACTAAGCATAGAGTGTGAAAACTGAGTTTCCTTGAGAGCTGCTTGGAAGCCTGATGGTGTGTGAAGTTAGTGAGCCAAATGGAGTTGTTCTCCCACAAGAACCACTCGGCTGATCCTTCTTCAATATGCCCTTCACCAACATGCAGTGTTTCCTTGATTGAATTAGCTCTCACAACAATATTTGCATCTAGAGCCTTTGCATTGAGGGCTATCTGAAAACGGCTGTGGCGCTGAAGTTGCCTGTGAATGTGGAGTTGGTGGCATGTGAAACCCGCATGTGGAGCATTCGTTTGTGTGGGATGCTCTACGGGGTTCATTCCTAGATAATGCACTCAAAGGGCACTAAGCATAGAGTGTGAAAACTGAGTTTCCTTGAGAGCTGCTTGGAAGCCTGATGGTGTGTGAAGTTAGTGAGCCAAATGGAGTTGTTCTCCCACAAGAACCACTCGGCTGATCCTTCTTCAATATGCCCTTCACCAACATGCAGTGTTTCCTTGATTGAATTAGCTCTCACACCAATATTTGCGTCTAGAGCCTTTGCATTGAGGGCTATCTGAAAACGGCTGTGGCGCTGAAGTTGCCTGTGAATGTGAAGTTGGTGGCATGTGAAACCCGCATGTGGAGCATTCGTTTGTGTGGGATGATCTACCAGGTTCATTCCTAGATAATGCACTCAAAGGGCACTAAGCATAGAGTGTGAAAACTGAGTTTCCTTGAGAGCTGCTTGGAAGCCTGATGGTGTGTGAAGTTAGTGAGCCAAATGGAGTTGTTCTCCCACAAGAACCACTCGGCTGATCCTTCTTCAATATGCCCTTCACCAACATGCAGTGTTTCCTTGATTGAATTAGCTCTCAAACCAATATTTGCGTCTAGAGCCTTTGCATTGAGGGCTATCTGACAACGGCTGTGGTGCTGAAGTTGCCTGTGAATGTGGAGTTGGTGGCATGTGAAACCCGCATGTGGAGCATTCGTTTGTGTGGGATGCTCACCATGCTTCATTTCAGTCCTAGGCACTCAAAGGGCACTAAGCATAGAGTGTGAAAACTGGGTTTCCTTGAGAGCTGCTTGGAAGCCTGATGGTGTGTGAAGTTAGTGAGCCAAATGGAGTTGTTCTCCCACAAGAACCACTCGGCTGATCCTTCTTCAATATGCCCTTCACCAACATGCAGGGTTTCCTTGATTGAATTAGCTCTCACACCAATATTTGCGTCTAGAGCCTTTGCATTGAGGGCTATCTGAAAACGGCTGTGGCGCTGAAGTTGCCTGTGAATGTGGAGTTGGTGGCATGTGAAACCCGCATGTGGAGCATTCGTTTGTGTGGGATGCTCTACCAGGTTCATTCCTAGATAATGCAGTGAAAGGGCACTAAGCATAGAGTGTGAAAACTGAGTTTCCTTGAGAGCTGCTTGGAAGCCTGATGGTGTGTGAAGTTAGTGAGCCAAATGGAGTTGTTCTCCCACAAGAACCACTCGGCTGATCCTTCTTCAATATGCCCTTCACCAACATGCAGTGTTTCCTTGATTGAATTAGCTCTCAAACCAATATTTGCGTCTACAGCCTTTGTATTGAGGGCTATCTGACAACGGCTGTGGTGCTGAAGTTGCCTGTGAATGTGGAGTTGGTGGCATGTGAAACCCGCATGTGGAGCATTCGTTTGTGTGGGATGCTCACCATGCTTCATTTCAGTCCTAGGCACTCAAAGGGCACTAAGCATAGAGTGTGAAAACTGGGTTTCCTTGAGAGCTGCTTGGAAGCCTGATGGTGTGTGAAGTTAGTGAGCCAAATGGAGTTGTTCTCCCACAAGAACCACTCGGCTGATCCTTCTTCAATATGCCCTTCACCAACATGCAGGGTTTCCTTGATTGAATTAGCTCTCACACCAATATTTGCGTCTAGAGCCTTTGCATTGAGGGCTATCTGAAAATGGCTGTGGCGCTGAAGTTGCCTGTGAATGTGGAGTTGGTGGCATGTGAAACCCGCATGTGGAGCATTCGTTTGTGTGGGATGCTCTACCAGGTTCATTCCTAGATAATGCACTCAAAGGGCACTAAGCATAGAGTGTGAAAACTGAGTTTCCTTGAGAGCTGCTTGGAAGCCTGATGGTGTGTGAAGTTAGTGAGCCAAATGGAGTTGTTCTCCCACAAGAACCACTCGGCTGATCCTTCTTCAATATGCCCTTCACCAACATGCAGTGTTTCCTTGATTGAATTAGCTCTCACACCAATATTTGCGTCTAGAGCCTTTGCATTGAGGGTTATCTGAAAACGGCTGTGGCGCTGAAGTTGCCTGTGAATGTGGAGTTGGTGGCATGTGAAACCCGCATGTGGAGCATTCGTTTGTATGGGATGCTCTACTAGATTCATTCCTAGATAATGCAGTGAAAGGGCACTAAGCATAGAGTGTGAAAACTGAGTTTCCTTGAGAGCTGCTTGGAAGCCTGATGGTGTGTGAAGTTAGTGAGCCAAATGGAGTTGTTCTCCCACAAGAACCACTCGGCTGATCCGTCTTCAATATGCCTTTCAGCAACATGCAGTGTTTCCTTGATTTTATTTAGCTCTCACACCAATATTTGCGTCTAGAGCCTTTGCATTGAGGGCTATCTGAAAATGGCTGTGGCGCTGAAGTTGCCTGTGATTGTGGAGTTGGTGGCATGTGAAACCCGCATGTGGAGCATTCGTTTGTGTGGGATGCTCACCAAGCTTCATTTCAGTCCTAGGCACTCAAAGGGCACTAAGCATAGAGTGTGAAAACTGAGTTTCCTTGAGAGCTGCTTGGAAGCCTGATGGTGTGTGAAGTTAGTGAGCCAAATGGAGTTGTTCTCCCACAAGAACCACTCGGCTGATCCTTCTTCAATATGCCTTTCAGCAACACGCACTGTTTCCTTGATTGAATTAGCTCTCACACCAATATTTGCGTCTAGAGCCTTTGCATTGAGGGCTATCTGAAAACGGCTGTGGCGCTGAAGTTGCCTGTGAATGCGGAGTTGGTGGCATGTAAAACCCGCATGTGGAGCATTCGTTTGTGTGGGATGCTCTACCAGGTTTACTCCTAGATAATGCACTCAAAGGTCACTAAGCCTAGAGTGTGAAAACTGAGTTTCCTTGAGAGCTGCTTGGAAGCCTGATGGTGTGTGAAGTTAGTGAGCCAAATGGAGTTGTTCTCCCACAAGAACCACTCGGCTGATCCTTCTTCAATATGCCCTTCACCAACATGCAGTGTTTCCTTGATTGAATTAGCTCTCACACCAATATTTGCGTCTAGAGCCTTTGCATTGAGGGCTATCTGAAAACGGCTGTGGCGCTGAAGTTGCCTGTGAATGTGGAGTTGGTGGCATGTGAAACCCGCATGTGGAGCATTCGTTTGTGTGGAATGCTCTACCAGGTTCATACCTAGATAATGCACTCAAAGGGCACTAAGCATAGAGTGTGAAAACTGAGTTTCCTTGAGAGCTGCTTGGAAGCCTGATGGTGTGTGAAGTTAGTGAGCCAAATGGAGTTGTTCTCCCACAAGAACCACTTCGCTAATCCTTCTTCAATATGCCCTTCAGCAACATGCAGTGTTTCCTTGATTGAATTAGCTCTCACACCAATATTTGCGTCTAGAGCCTTTGCATTGAGGGCTATCTGAAAACGGCTGTGGCACTGAAGTTGCCTGTGAATGTGGAGTTGGTGGCATGTGAAACCCGCATGTGGAGCTTTCGTTTGTGTGGGATGCTCTACTAGATTCATTCCTAGATAATGCCCTGAAAGGGCACTAAGCATAGAGTGTGAAAACTGAGTTTCCTTGAGAGCTGCTTGGAAGCCTGATGGTGTGTGAAGTTAGTGAGCCAAATGGAGTTGTTCTCCCACAAGAACCACTTGGCTGATCCTTCTTCAATATGCCCTTCACCAACATGCAGGGTTTCCTTGATTGAATTAACTCTCACACCAATATTTGCGTCTAGAGCCTTTGCATTGAGGGCTATCTGAAAACGGCTGTGGCGCTGAAGTTGCCTGTGAATGTGGAGTTGGTGGCATGTGAAACCCGCATATGGAGCATTCGTTTGTGTAGGATGGTCTACCAGTTTCATTCCTAGATAATGAACTCAAAGGGCACTAAGCATAGAGTGTGAAAACTGAGTTTCCTTGAGAGCTGCTTGGAAGCCTGATGGTGTGTGAAGTTAGGGAGCCAAATGGAGTTGTTCTCCCACAAGAACCACTCGGCTGATCCTTCTTCAATATGCCCTTCACCAACATGCAGTGTTTCCTTGATTGAATTAGCTCTCACACCAATATTTGCGTCTAGAGCCTTTGCATTGAGGGCTATCTGAAAACGGCTGTGGCGCTGAAGTTGCCTGTGAATGTGGAGTTGGTGGCATGTGAAACCCGCATGTGGAGCATTCGTTTGTGTGGAATGCTCTACCAGGTTCATTCCTAGATAATGCAGTGAAAGGGCACTAAGCATCGAGTGTGAAAACTGAGTTTCCTTGAGAGCTGCTTGGAAGCCTGATGGTGTGTGACGTTAGTGAGCCAAATGGAGTTGTTCTCCCACAAGAACCACTCGGCTGATCCTTCTTCAATATGCCCTTTACCAACATGCAGTGTTTCCTTGGTTGAATTAGCTCTCACACCAATATTTGCGTCTAGAGCCTTTGCATTGAGGGCTATCTGAAAATGGCTGTGGCGCTGAAGTTGCCTGTGAATGTGGAGTTGGTGGCATGTGAAACCCGCATGTGGAGCATTCGTTTGTGTGGGATGCTCACCAACCTTCATTTCAGTCCTCGGCACTCAAAGGACATTAAGCCTAGAGTGTGAAAACTGAGTTTCCTTGAGAGCTGCTTGGAAGCCTGATGGTGTGTGAAGTTAGTGAGCCAAATGGAGTTGTTCTCCCACAAGAACAACTCGGCTGATCGTTCTTCAATATGCCCTTCACCAACATGCAGTGTTTCCGTGATTGAATTAGCTCTCACACCAATATTTGCGTCTAGAGCCTTTGCATTGAGGGCTATCTGAAAACGGCTGTGGCGCTGAAGTTGCCTGTGAATGTGGAGTTGGTGGCATGTGAAACCCGCATGTGGAGCATTCGTTTGTATGGGATGATCTACCAGGTTCATTCCTAGATAATGCTGTGAAAGGGCACTAAACATAGAGTGTGAAAACTGAGTTTCCTTGAGAGCTGCTTGGAAGCCTGATGGTGTGTGAAGTTAGTGAGCCAAATGGAGTTGTTCTCGCAAAAGAACCACTCGGCTGATCCTTCTTCAATATGCCCTTCACCAACATGCAGTGTTTCCTTGATTGAATTAGCTCTCACACCAATATTTGCGTCTAGAGCCTTTGCATTGAGGGCTATCTGAAAACGGCTGTGACGCTGAAGTTGCCTGTGAATGTGGAGTTGGTGGCATGTGAAACCGCATGTGGAGCATTCGTTTGTGTGGGATGCTCACCAAGCTTCATTTCAGTCCTAGGCACTCAAAGGTACTAAGCATAGAGTGTGAAAACTGAGTTTCCTTGAGAGCTGCTTGGAAGCCTGATGGTGTGTGAAGTTAGTGAGCCAAATGGAGTTGTTCTCCCACAAGAACCACTCGGCTGATCCTTCTTCAATATGCCCTTCACCAACATGCAGGGTTTCCTTGATTGAATTAACTCTCACACCAATATTTGCGTCTAGATCGTTTGCATTGAGGGCTATCTGAAAACGGCTGTGGCGCTGAAGTTGCCTGTGAATGTGGAGTTGGTGGCATGTGAAACCCGCATGTGGAGCATTCGTTTGTGTAGGATGGTCTACCAGGTTCATTCCTAGATAATGCACTCAAAGGGCACTAAGCATAGAGTGTGAAAACTGAGTTTCCTTGAGAGCTGCTTGGAAGCCTGATGGTGTGTGATGTTAGTGAGCCAAATGGAGTTGTTCTCCCACAAGAACCACTCGGCTGATCCTTCTTCAATATGCCCTTCACCAACATGCAGTGTTTCCTTGATTGAATTAGCTCTCACACCAATATTTGCGTCTAGAGCCTTTGCATTGAGGGCTATCTGAAAACGGCTGTGGCGCTGAAGTTGCCTGTGAATGTGGAGTTGGTGGCATGTGAAACCCGCATGTGGAGCATTCGTTTGTGTGGAATGCTCTACCAGGTTCATTCCTAGATAATGCAGTGAAAGGGCACTAAGCATAGAGTGTGAAAACTGAGTTTCCTTGAGAGCTGCTTGGAAGCCTGATGGTGTGTGAAGTTAGTGAGCCAAATTTAGTTGTTCTCGCAAAAGAACCACTCGGCTGATCCTTCTTCAATATGCCCTTCACCAACATGCAGTGTTTCCTTGATTGAATTAGCTCTCAAACCAATATTTGCGTCTAGAGCCTTTGCATTGAGGGCTATCTGAAAACGGCTGTGACGCTGAAGTTGCCTGTGAATGTGGAGTTGGTGGCATGTGAAACCCGCATGTGGAGCATTCGTTTGTGTGGGATGCTCACCAAGCTTCATTTCAGTCCTAGGCACTCAAAGGGCACTAAGCATAGATTGTGAAAACTGAGTTTCCTTGAGAGCTGCTTGGAAGCCTGATGGTGTGTGAAGTTAGTGAGCCAAATGGAGTTGTTCTCCCACAAGAACCACTCGGCTGATCCTTCTTCAATATGCCCTTCACCAACATGCAGTGTTTCCTTGATTGAATTAGCTCTCACACCAATATTTGCGTCTAGAGCCTTTGCATTGAGGGCTATCTGAAAATGGCTGTGGCGCTGAAGTTGCCTGTGAATGTGGAGTTGGTGGCATGTGAAACCCGCATGTGGAGCATTGTTTGTGTGGGATGCTCACCAAGCTTCATTTCAGTCCTAGGCACTCAAAGGGCACTAAGCATAGAGTGTGAAAACTGAGTTTCCTTGAGAGCTGCTTGGAAGCCTGATGGTGTGTGAAGTTAGTGAGCCAAATGGAGTTGTTCTCCCACAAGAACCACTCGGCTGATCCTTCTTCAATATGCCCTTCACCAACATGCAGTGTTTCCTTGATTGAATTAGCTCTCACAACAATATTTGCATCTAGAGCCTTTGCATTGAGGGCTATCTGAAAACGGCTGTGGCGCTGAAGTTGCCTGTGAATGTGGAGTTGGTGGCATGTGAAACCCGCATGTGGAGCATTCGTTTGTGTGGGATGCTCTACGGGGTTCATTCCTAGATAATGCACTCAAAGGGCACTAAGCATAGAGTGTGAAAACTGAGTTTCCTTGAGAGCTGCTTGGAAGCCTGATGGTGTGTGAAGTTAGTGAGCCAAATGGAGTTGTTCTCCCACAAGAACCACTCGGCTGATCCTTCTTCAATATGCCCTTCACCAACATGCAGTGTTTCCTTGATTGAATTAGCTCTCACACCAATATTTGCGTCTAGAGCCTTTGCATTGAGGGCTATCTGAAAACGGCTGTGGCGCTGAAGTTGCCTGTGAATGTGAAGTTGGTGGCATGTGAAACCCGCATGTGGAGCATTCGTTTGTGTGGGATGATCTACCAGGTTCATTCCTAGATAATGCACTCAAAGGGCACTAAGCATAGAGTGTGAAAACTGAGTTTCCTTGAGAGCTGCTTGGAAGCCTGATGGTGTGTGAAGTTAGTGAGCCAAATGGAGTTGTTCTCCCACAAGAACCACTCGGCTGATCCTTCTTCAATATGCCCTTCACCAACATGCAGTGTTTCCTTGATTGAATTAGCTCTCAAACCAATATTTGCGTCTAGAGCCTTTGCATTGAGGGCTATCTGACAACGGCTGTGGTGCTGAAGTTGCCTGTGAATGTGGAGTTGGTGGCATGTGAAACCCGCATGTGGAGCATTCGTTTGTGTGGGATGCTCACCATGCTTCATTTCAGTCCTAGGCACTCAAAGGGCACTAAGCATAGAGTGTGAAAACTGGGTTTCCTTGAGAGCTGCTTGGAAGCCTGATGGTGTGTGAAGTTAGTGAGCCAAATGGAGTTGTTCTCCCACAAGAACCACTCGGCTGATCCTTCTTCAATATGCCCTTCACCAACATGCAGGGTTTCCTTGATTGAATTAGCTCTCACACCAATATTTGCGTCTAGAGCCTTTGCATTGAGGGCTATCTGAAAACGGCTGTGGCGCTGAAGTTGCCTGTGAATGTGGAGTTGGTGGCATGTGAAACCCGCATGTGGAGCATTCGTTTGTGTGGGATGCTCTACCAGGTTCATTCCTAGATAATGCAGTGAAAGGGCACTAAGCATAGAGTGTGAAAACTGAGTTTCCTTGAGAGCTGCTTGGAAGCCTGATGGTGTGTGAAGTTAGTGAGCCAAATGGAGTTGTTCTCCCACAAGAACCACTCGGCTGATCCTTCTTCAATATGCCCTTCACCAACATGCAGTGTTTCCTTGATTGAATTAGCTCTCAAACCAATATTTGCGTCTACAGCCTTTGTATTGAGGGCTATCTGACAACGGCTGTGGTGCTGAAGTTGCCTGTGAATGTGGAGTTGGTGGCATGTGAAACCCGCATGTGGAGCATTCGTTTGTGTGGGATGCTCACCATGCTTCATTTCAGTCCTAGGCACTCAAAGGGCACTAAGCATAGAGTGTGAAAACTGGGTTTCCTTGAGAGCTGCTTGGAAGCCTGATGGTGTGTGAAGTTAGTGAGCCAAATGGAGTTGTTCTCCCACAAGAACCACTCGGCTGATCCTTCTTCAATATGCCCTTCACCAACATGCAGGGTTTCCTTGATTGAATTAGCTCTCACACCAATATTTGCGTCTAGAGCCTTTGCATTGAGGGCTATCTGAAAATGGCTGTGGCGCTGAAGTTGCCTGTGAATGTGGAGTTGGTGGCATGTGAAACCCGCATGTGGAGCATTCGTTTGTGTGGGATGCTCTACCAGGTTCATTCCTAGATAATGCACTCAAAGGGCACTAAGCATAGAGTGTGAAAACTGAGTTTCCTTGAGAGCTGCTTGGAAGCCTGATGGTGTGTGAAGTTAGTGAGCCAAATGGAGTTGTTCTCCCACAAGAACCACTCGGCTGATCCTTCTTCAATATGCCCTTCACCAACATGCAGTGTTTCCTTGATTGAATTAGCTCTCACACCAATATTTGCGTCTAGAGCCTTTGCATTGAGGGTTATCTGAAAACGGCTGTGGCGCTGAAGTTGCCTGTGAATGTGGAGTTGGTGGCATGTGAAACCCGCATGTGGAGCATTCGTTTGTATGGGATGCTCTACTAGATTCATTCCTAGATAATGCAGTGAAAGGGCACTAAGCATAGAGTGTGAAAACTGAGTTTCCTTGAGAGCTGCTTGGAAGCCTGATGGTGTGTGAAGTTAGTGAGCCAAATGGAGTTGTTCTCCCACAAGAACCACTCGGCTGATCCGTCTTCAATATGCCTTTCAGCAACATGCAGTGTTTCCTTGATTTTATTTAGCTCTCACACCAATATTTGCGTCTAGAGCCTTTGCATTGAGGGCTATCTGAAAATGGCTGTGGCGCTGAAGTTGCCTGTGATTGTGGAGTTGGTGGCATGTGAAACCCGCATGTGGAGCATTCGTTTGTGTGGGATGCTCACCAAGCTTCATTTCAGTCCTAGGCACTCAAAGGGCACTAAGCATAGAGTGTGAAAACTGAGTTTCCTTGAGAGCTGCTTGGAAGCCTGATGGTGTGTGAAGTTAGTGAGCCAAATGGAGTTGTTCTCCCACAAGAACCACTCGGCTGATCCTTCTTCAATATGCCTTTCAGCAACACGCACTGTTTCCTTGATTGAATTAGCTCTCACACCAATATTTGCGTCTAGAGCCTTTGCATTGAGGGCTATCTGAAAACGGCTGTGGCGCTGAAGTTGCCTGTGAATGCGGAGTTGGTGGCATGTAAAACCCGCATGTGGAGCATTCGTTTGTGTGGGATGCTCTACCAGGTTTACTCCTAGATAATGCACTCAAAGGTCACTAAGCCTAGAGTGTGAAAACTGAGTTTCCTTGAGAGCTGCTTGGAAGCCTGATGGTGTGTGAAGTTAGTGAGCCAAATGGAGTTGTTCTCCCACAAGAACCACTCGGCTGATCCTTCTTCAATATGCCCTTCACCAACATGCAGTGTTTCCTTGATTGAATTAGCTCTCACACCAATATTTGCGTCTAGAGCCTTTGCATTGAGGGCTATCTGAAAACGGCTGTGGCGCTGAAGTTGCCTGTGAATGTGGAGTTGGTGGCATGTGAAACCCGCATGTGGAGCATTCGTTTGTGTGGAATGCTCTACCAGGTTCATACCTAGATAATGCACTCAAAGGGCACTAAGCATAGAGTGTGAAAACTGAGTTTCCTTGAGAGCTGCTTGGAAGCCTGATGGTGTGTGACGTTAGTGAGCCAAATGGAGTTGTTCTCCCACAAGAACCACTCGGCTGATCCTTCTTCAATATGCCCTTTACCAACATGCAGTGTTTCCTTGGTTGAATTAGCTCTCACACCAATATTTGCGTCTAGAGCCTTTGCATTGAGGGCTATCTGAAAATGGCTGTGGCGCTGAAGTTGCCTGTGAATGTGGAGTTGGTGGCATGTGAAACCCGCATGTGGAGCATTCGTTTGTGTGGGATGCTCACCAACCTTCATTTCAGTCCTCGGCACTCAAAGGACATTAAGCCTAGAGTGTGAAAACTGAGTTTCCTTGAGAGCTGCTTGGAAGCCTGATGGTGTGTGAAGTTAGTGAGCCAAATGGAGTTGTTCTCCCACAAGAACAACTCGGCTGATCGTTCTTCAATATGCCCTTCACCAACATGCAGTGTTTCCGTGATTGAATTAGCTCTCACACCAATATTTGCGTCTAGAGCCTTTGCATTGAGGGCTATCTGAAAACGGCTGTGGCGCTGAAGTTGCCTGTGAATGTGGAGTTGGTGGCATGTGAAACCCGCATGTGGAGCATTCGTTTGTATGGGATGATCTACCAGGTTCATTCCTAGATAATGCTGTGAAAGGGCACTAAACATAGAGTGTGAAAACTGAGTTTCCTTGAGAGCTGCTTGGAAGCCTGATGGTGTGTGAAGTTAGTGAGCCAAATGGAGTTGTTCTCGCAAAAGAACCACTCGGCTGATCCTTCTTCAATATGCCCTTCACCAACATGCAGTGTTTCCTTGATTGAATTAGCTCTCACACCAATATTTGCGTCTAGAGCCTTTGCATTGAGGGCTATCTGAAAACGGCTGTGACGCTGAAGTTGCCTGTGAATGTGGAGTTGGTGGCATGTGAAACCGCATGTGGAGCATTCGTTTGTGTGGGATGCTCACCAAGCTTCATTTCAGTCCTAGGCACTCAAAGGTACTAAGCATAGAGTGTGAAAACTGAGTTTCCTTGAGAGCTGCTTGGAAGCCTGATGGTGTGTGAAGTTAGTGAGCCAAATGGAGTTGTTCTCCCACAAGAACCACTCGGCTGATCCTTCTTCAATATGCCCTTCACCAACATGCAGGGTTTCCTTGATTGAATTAACTCTCACACCAATATTTGCGTCTAGATCGTTTGCATTGAGGGCTATCTGAAAACGGCTGTGGCGCTGAAGTTGCCTGTGAATGTGGAGTTGGTGGCATGTGAAACCCGCATGTGGAGCATTCGTTTGTGTAGGATGGTCTACCAGGTTCATTCCTAGATAATGCACTCAAAGGGCACTAAGCATAGAGTGTGAAAACTGAGTTTCCTTGAGAGCTGCTTGGAAGCCTGATGGTGTGTGATGTTAGTGAGCCAAATGGAGTTGTTCTCCCACAAGAACCACTCGGCTGATCCTTCTTCAATATGCCCTTCACCAACATGCAGTGTTTCCTTGATTGAATTAGCTCTCACACCAATATTTGCGTCTAGAGCCTTTGCATTGAGGGCTATCTGAAAACGGCTGTGGCGCTGAAGTTGCCTGTGAATGTGGAGTTGGTGGCATGTGAAACCCGCATGTGGAGCATTCGTTTGTGTGGAATGCTCTACCAGGTTCATTCCTAGATAATGCAGTGAAAGGGCACTAAGCATAGAGTGTGAAAACTGAGTTTCCTTGAGAGCTGCTTGGAAGCCTGATGGTGTGTGAAGTTAGTGAGCCAAATTTAGTTGTTCTCGCAAAAGAACCACTCGGCTGATCCTTCTTCAATATGCCCTTCACCAACATGCAGTGTTTCCTTGATTGAATTAGCTCTCAAACCAATATTTGCGTCTAGAGCCTTTGCATTGAGGGCTATCTGAAAACGGCTGTGACGCTGAAGTTGCCTGTGAATGTGGAGTTGGTGGCATGTAAAACCGCATGTGGAGCATTCGTTTGTGTGGGATGCTCACCAAGCTTCATTTCAGTCCTAGGCACTCAAAGGGTACTAAGCATAGAGTGTGAAAACTGAGTTTCCTTGAGAGCTGCTTGGAAGCCTGATGGTGTGTGAAGTTAGTGAGCCAAATGGAGTTGTTCTCCCACAAGAACCACTCGGCTGATCCTTTTTCAATATGCCCTTCACCAACATGCATGGTTTCCTTGATTGAATTAACTCTCACACCAATATTTGCGTCTAGATCCTTTGCATTGAGGGCTATCTGAAAACGGCTGTGGCGCTGAAGTTGCCTGTGAATGTGGAGTTGGTGGCATGTGAAACCCGCATGTGGAGCATTCGTTTGTGTAGGATGGTCTACCAGGTTCATTCCTAGATAATGAACTCAAAGGGCACTAAGCATAGAGTGTGAAAACTGAGTTTCCTTGAGAGCTGCTTGGAAGCCTGATGGTGTGTGATGTTAGTGAGCCAAATGGAGTTGTTCTCCCACAAGAACCACTCGGCTGATCCTTCTTCAATATGCCCTTCACCAACATGCAGTGTTTCCTTGATTGAATTAGCTCTCACACCAATATTTGCGTCTAGAGCCTTTGCATTGAGGGCTATCTGAAAACGGCTGTGGCGCTGAAGTTGCCTGTGAATGTGGAGTTGGTGGCATGTGAAACCCGCATGTGGAGCATTCGTTTGTGTGGAATGCTCTACCAGGTTCATTCCTAGATAATGCAGTGAAAGGGCACTAAGCATAGAGTGTGAAAACTGAGTTTCCTTGAGAGCTGCTTGGAAGCCTGATGGTGTGTGAAGTTAGTGAGCCAAATGGAGTTGTTCTCCCACAAGAACCACTCGGCTGATCCTTCTTCAATATGCCCTTTACCAACATGCAGTGTTTCCTTGGTTGAATTAGCTCTCACACCAATATTTGCGTCTAGAGCCTTTGCATTGAGGGCTATCTGAAAACGGCTGTGGCGCTGAAGTTGCCTGTGAATGTGGAGTTGGTGGCATGTGAAACCCGCATGTGGAGCATTCGTTTGTATGGGATGATCTACCAGGTTCATTCCTAATTAATGCTGTGAAAGGGCACTAAGCATAGAGTGTGAAAACTGAGTTTCCTTGAGAGCTGCTTGGAAGCCTGATGGTGTGTGAATTTAGTGAGCCAAATGGAGTTGTTCTCGCAAAAGAACCACTCGGCTGATCCTTCTTCAATATGCCCTTCACCAACATGCAGTGTTTCCTTGATTGAATTAGCTCTCACACCAATATTTGCGTCTAGAGCCTTTGCATTGAGGGCTATCTGAAAACGGCTGTGACGCTGAAGTTGCCTGTGAATGTGGAGTTGGTGGCATGTGAAACCCGCATGTGGAGCATTCGTTTGTGTGGGATGCTCACCAAGCTTCATTTCAGTCCTAGGCACTCAAAGGGTACTAAGCATAGAGTGTGAAAACTGAGTTTCCTTGAGAGCTGCTTGGAAGCCTGATGGTGTGTGAAGTTAGTGAGCCAAATGGAGTTGTTCTCCCACAAGAACCACTCGGCTGATCCTTCTTCAATATGCCCTTCACCAACATGCAGTGTTTCCTTGATTGAATTAGCTCTCACACCAATATTTGCGTCTAGAGCCTTTGCATTGAGGGCTATCTGAAAACGGCTGTGACGCTGAAGTTGCCTGTGAATGTGGAGTTGGTGGCATGTGAAACCCGCATGTGGAGCATTCGTTTGTGTGGGATGCTAACCAAGCTTCATTTCAGTCCTAGGCACTCAAAGGACATTAAGCCTACAGTGTGAAAACTGAGTTTCCTTGAGAGCTGCTTGGAAGCCTGATGGTGTGTGAAGTTAGCGAGCCAAATGGAGTTGTTCTCCCACAAGAACCACTCGGCTGATCCTTCTTCAATATGCCCTTCAGCAAGATGCAGTGTTTCCTTGATTGAATTAGCTCTCACACCAATATTTGCGTCTAGAGCCTTTGCATTGAGGGCTATCTGAAAACGGCTGTGGCGCTGAAGTTGCCTGTGAATGTGGAGTTGGTGGCGTGTGAAACCCGCATGTGGAGCATTCGTTTGTGTGGGATGCTCTACCAGGTTCATTCCTAGATAATGCTGTGAAAGGGCACTAAGCATAGAGTGTGAAAACTGAGTTTCCTTGAGAGCTGCTTGGAAGCCTGATGGTGTGTGAAGTTAGTGAGCCAAATGGAGTTGTTCTCCCACAAGAACCACTCGGCTGATCCTTCTTCTATATGCCCTTCACCAACATGCAGTGTTTCCTTGATTGAATTAGCTCTCACACCAATATTTGCGTCTAGAGCCTTTGCATTGAGGGCTATCTGAAAACGGCTGTGGCGCTGAAGTTGCCTGTGAATGTGGAGTTGGTGGCATGTAAAACCGCATGTGGAGCATTCGTTTGTGTGGGATGCTCACCAAGCTTCATTTCAGTCCTAGGCACTCAAAGGGTACTAAGCATAGAGTGTGAAAACTGAGTTTCCTTGAGAGCTGCTTGGAAGCCTGATGGTGTGTGAAGTTAGTGAGCCAAATGGAGTTGTTCTCCCACAAGAACCACTCGGCTGATCCTTCTTCAATATGCCCTTCACCAACATGCAGTGTTTCCTTGATTGAATTAACTCTCACACCAATATTTGCGTCTAGAGCCTTTGCATTGAGGGCTATCTGAAAACGGCTGTGGCGCTGAAGTTGCCTGTGAATGTGGAGTTGGTGGCATGTGAAACCCGCATGTGGAGCATTCGTTTGTGTGGGATGGTCTACCAGGTTCATTCCTAGATAATGCACTCAAAGGGCACTAAGCATAGAGTGTGAAAACTGAGTTTCCTTGAGAGCTGCTTGGAAGCCTGATGGTGTGTGAAGTTAGTGAGCCAAATGGAGTTGTTCTCCCACAAGAACCACTCGGCTGATCCTACTTCAATATGCCCTTCACCAACATGCAGTGTTTCCTTGATTGAATTAGCTCTCACACCAATATTTGCATCTAGAGCCTTTGCATTGAGGGCTATCTGAAAATGGCTGTGGCGCTGAAGTTGCCTGTGAATGTGGAGTTGGTGGCATGTGAAACCCGCATGTGGAGCATTCGTTTGTGTGGAATGCTCTACTAGATTCATTCCTAGATAATGCACTCAAAGGGCACTAAGCATAGAGTGTGAAAACTGAGTTTCCTTGAGAGCTGCTTGGAAGCCTGATGGTGTGTGATGTTAGTGAGCCAAATGGAGTTGTTCTCCCACAAGAACCACTTCGCTGATCCTTCCTCAATTTGCCCTTCACCAACATGCAGTGTTTCCTTGATTGAATTAGCTCTCACACCAATATTTGCGTCTAGAGCCTTTGCATTGAGGGCTATCTGACAACGGCTGTGGCGCTGAAGTTGCCTGTGAATGTGGAGTTGGTGGCATGTGAAACCCGCATGTGGAGCATTCGTTTGTGTGGGATTCTCACCAAGCTTCATTTCAGTCCTAGGCACTCAAAGGGCACTAAGCATAGAGTGTGAAAACTGAGTTTCCTTGAGAGCTGCTTGGAAGCCTGATGGTGTGTGAAGTTAGTGAGCCAAATGGAGTTGTTCTCCCACAAGAACCACTCGGCTGATCCTTCTTCAATATGCCTTTCAGCAACACGCACTGTTTCCTTGATTGAAATAGCTCTCACACCAGTATTTGCGTCTAGAGCCTTTGAATTGAGGGCTATCTGAAAACGGCTGTGGCGTTGAAGTTGCCTGTGAATGTGGAGTTGGTGGCATGTGAAACCCGCATGTGGAGCATTCGTTTGTGTGGGATGCTCTACCAGGTTCATTCCTAGATAATGCAGTGAAAGGGCACTAAGCATAGAGTGTGAAAACTGAGTTTCCTTGAGAGCTGCTTGGAAGCCTGATGGTGTGTGAAGTTAGTGAGCCAAATGGAGTTGTTCTCCCACAAGAACCACTTCGCTGATCCTTCTTCAATATGCCCTTCAGCAAGATGCAGTGTTTCCTTGATTGAATTAGCTCTCACACCAATATTTGCGTCTAGAGCCTTTGCATTGAGGGCTATGTGAAAACGGCTGTGGCGCTGAAGTTGCCTGTGAATGTGGAGTTGGTGGCATGTGAAACCCGCATGTGGAGCATTCGTTTGTGTGGGATGCTCACCAAGCTTCATTTCAGTCCTAGGCACTCAAAGGGCACTAAGCATAGAGTGTGAAAACTGAGTTTCCTTGAGAGCTGCTTGGAAGCCTGATGGTGTGTGAAGTTAGTGAGCCAAATGGAGTTGTTCTCGCAAAAGAACCACTCGGCTGATACTTCTTCAATATGCCCTTCACCAACATGCAGTGTTTCCTTGATTGAATTAGCTCTCACACCAATATTTGCGTCTAGAGCCTTTGCATTGAGGGCTATCTGAAAACGGCTGTGGCGCTGAAGTTGCCTGTGAATGTGGAGTTGGTGGCATGAAAAACCCGCATGTGGAGCATTCGTTTGTG
Source organism: Ochotona princeps (assembly GCF_030435755.1). Taxonomy (NCBI): domain Eukaryota; kingdom Metazoa; phylum Chordata; class Mammalia; order Lagomorpha; family Ochotonidae; genus Ochotona; species Ochotona princeps. The sequence goes on from NW_026699505.1 coordinate 45,813, forward strand.
TGGGATGCTCTACCAGGTTCATTCCTAGATAATGCAGTGAAAGGGCACTAAGCATCGAGTGTGAAAACTGAGTTTCCTTGAGAGCTGCTTGGAAGCCTGATGGTGTGTGAAGTTAGTGAGCCAAATGGAGTTGTTCTCCCACAAGAACCACTTGGTGGTTCAATATGCCCTTCACCAACATGCAGTGTTTCCTTGACTGAATTTGCTCTCACACCAATATTTGCGTCTAGAGCCTTTGCATTGAGGGCTATCTGAAAAGAGCTGTGGCGCTGAAGTTGCCTGTGAATGTGGAGTTGGTGGCATGTGAAACCCGCATGTGGAGCATTCGTTTGTGTGGGATGCTCACTAAACTTCATTTCAGTCCTAGGCACTCAAAGGTCACTAAGCATAGAGTGTGAAAACTGAGTTTCCTTGAGAGCTGCTTGGAAGCCTGATGGTGTGTGAAGTTAGTGAGCCAAATGGAGTTGTTCTCCCACAAGAACCACTCGGCTGATCCTTCTTCAATATGCCCTTCACCAACATGCAGTGTTTCCTTGATTGAATTAGCTCTCACACCAATATTTGCGTCTAGAGCCTTTGCATTGAGGGCTATCTGAAAATGGCTGTGGCGCTGAAGTTGCCTGTGAATGTGGAGTTGGTGGCATGTGAAACCCGCATGTGGAGCATTCGTTTGTGTGGGATGCTCACCAAGCTTCATTTCAGTCCTAGGCACTCAAAGGGCACTAAGCATAGAGTGTGAAAACTGAGTTTCCTTGAGAGCTGCTTGGAAGCCTGATGGTTCGTGAAGTTAGTGAGCCAAATGGAGTTGTTCTCCCACAAGAACCACTCGGCTGATCCTTCTTCAATATGCCCTTCAGCAAGATGCAGTGTTTCCTTGATTGAATTAGCTCTCACACCAATATTTGCGTCTAGAGCCTTTGCATTGAGGGCTATCTGAAAACGGCTGTGGCGCTGAAGTTGCCTGTGAATGTGGAGTTGGTGGCATGAGAAACCCGCATGTGGAGCATTCGTTTGTGTGGGATGCTCTACCAGGTTCATTCCTAGATAATGCCCTGAAAGGGCACTAAGCATAGAGTGTGAAAACTGAGTTTCCTTGAGAGCTGCTTGGAAGCCTGATGGTGTGTGAAGTTAGTGAGCCAAATGGAGTTGTTCTCCCACAAGAACCACTTGGCTGATCCTTCTTCAATATGCCCTTCACCAACATGCAGTGTTTCCTTGATTGAATTTGCTCTCACACCAATATTTGCGTCTAGAGCCTTTGCATTGAGGGCTATCTGAAAACAGCTGTGGCGCTGAAGTTGCCTGTGAATGTGGAGTTGGTGGCATGTGAAACCCGCATGTGGAGCATTCGTTTGTGTGGGATGCTCACCAAGCTTCATTTCAGTCCTAGGCACTCAAAGGTCACTAAGCATAGAGTGTGAAAACTGAGTTTCCTTGAGAGCTGCTTGGAAGCCTGATGGTGTGTGAAGTTAGTGAGCCAAATGGAGTTGTTCTCCCACAAGAACCACTCGGCTGATCCTTCTTCAATATGCACTTCAGCAACATGCAGTGTTTCCTTGATTGAATTAGCTCTCACACCAATATTTGCGTCTAGAGCCTTTGCATTGAGGGCTATCTGAAAATGGCTGTGGCGCTGAAGTTGCCTGTGAATGTGGAGTTGGTGGCATGTGAAACCCGCATGTGGAGCATTCGTTTGTGTGGGATGCTCTACGGGGTTCATTCCTAGATAATGCACTCAAAGGGCACTAAGCATAGAGTGTGAAAACTGAGTTTCCTTGAGAGCTGCTTGGAAGCCTGATGGTGTGTGAAGTTAGTGAGCCAAATGGAGTTGTTCTCCCACAAGAACCACTTCGCTGATCCTTCTTCAATATGCCCTTCACCAACATGCAGTGTTTCCTTGATTGAATTAGCTCTCACACCAATATTTGCGTCTAGAGCCTTTGCATTGAGGGCTATCTGAAAACGGCTGTGGCGCTGAAGTTGCCTGTGAATGTGGAGTTGGTGGCATGTGAAACCCGCATGTGGAGCATTCGTTTGTGTGGGATGCTCTACTAGATACATTCCTAGATAATGCCCTGAAAGGGCACTAAGCATAGAGTGTGAAAACTGAGTTTCCTTGAGAGCTGCTTGGAAGCCTGATGGTGTGTGAAGTTAGTGAGCCAAATGGAGTTGTTCTCCCACAAGAACCACTCGGCTGATCCTTATTCAATATGCCCTTCTCCAACATGCAGTGTTTCCTTGATTGATTTAGCTCTCACAACAATATTTGCGTCTAGAGCCTTTGCATTGAGGGTTATCTGAAAACGGCTGTGGCGCTGAAGTTGCCTGTGAATGTGGACTTGGTGGCATGTGAAACCCGCATGTGGAGCATTCGTTTGTATGGGATGCTCTACTAAATTCATTCCTAGATAATGCAGTGAAAGGGCACTAAGCATAGAGTGTGAAAACTGAGTTTCCTTGAGAGCTGCTTGGAAGCCTGATGGTGTGTGAAGTTAGTGAGCCAAATGGAGTTGTTCTCCCACAAGAACCACTCGGCTGATCCGTCTTCAATATGCCTTTCAGCAACATGCAGTGTTTCCTTGATTTTATTTAGCTCTCACACCAATATTTGCGTCTAGAGCCTTTGCATTGAGGGCTATCTGAAAATGGCTGTGGCGCTGAAGTTGCCTGTGAATGTGGAGTTGGTGGCATGTGAAACCCGCATGTGGAGCATTCGTTTGTGTGGGATGCTCACCAACCTTCATTTCAGTCCTAGGCACTCAAAGGACATTAAGCATAGAGTGTGAAAACTGAGTTTCCTTGAGAGCTGCTTGGAAGCCTGATGGTGTGTGAAGTTAGTGAGCCAAATGGAGTTGTTCTCCCACAAGAACCACTCGGCTGATCCTTCTTCAATAAGCCTTTCAGCAACACGCACTGTTTCCTTGATTGAATTAGCTCTCACACCAATATTTGCGTCTAGAGCCTTTGCATTGAGGGCTATCTGAAAACGGCTGTGGCGCTGAAGTTGCCTGTGAATGTGGAGTTGGTGGCATGTGAAACCCGCATGTGGAGCATTCGTTTGTGTGGGATGCTCTACCAGGTTCATTCCTAGATAATGCACTCAAAGGGCACTAAGCATAGAGTGTGAAAACTGAGTTTTCTTGAGAGCTGCTTGGAAGCCTGATGGTGTGTGAAGTTAGTGAGCCAAATGGAGTTGTTCTCCCACAAGAACCACTCGGCTGATCCTTCTTCAATATGCCCTTCACCAACATGCAGTGTTTCCTTGATTGAATTAGCTCTCACACCAATATTTGCGTCTAGAGCCTTTGCATTGAGGGCTATCTGAAAACGGCTGTGGCGCTGAAGTTGCCTGTGAATGTGGAGTTGGTGGCATGTGAAACCCGCATGTGGAGCATTCGTTTGTGTGGGATGCTCTACTAGATTCATTCCTAGATAATGCCCTGAAAGGGCACTAAGCATAGAGTGTGAAAACTGAGTTTCCTTGAGAGCTGCTTGGAAGCCTGATGGTGTGTGAAGTTAGTGAGCCAAATGGAGTTGTTCTCCCACAAGAACCACTCGGCTGATCCTTCTTCAATATGCCCTTCACCAACATGCAGGGTTTCCTTGATTGAATTAACTCTCACACCAATATTTGCGTCTAGAGCCTTTGCATTGAGGGCTATCTGAAAACGGCTGTGGCGCTGAAGTTGCCTGTGAATGTGGAGTTGATGGCATGTGAAACCCGCATGTGGAGCATTCGTTTGTGTAGGATGGTCTACCAGGTTCATTCCTAGATAATGAACTCAAAGGGCACTAAGCATAGAGTGTGAAAACTGAGTTTCCTTGAGAGCTGCTTGGAAGCCTGATGGTGTGTGATGTTAGTGAGCCAAATGGAGTTGTTCTCCCACAAGAACCACTCGGCTGATCCTTCTTCAATATGCCCTTTACCAACATGCAGTGTTTCCTTGGTTGAATTAGCTCTCACACCAATATTTGCGTCTAGAGCCTTTGCATTGAGGGCTATCTGAAAACGGCTGTGGCGCTGAAGTTGCCTGTGAATGTGGAGTTGGTGGCATGTGAAAACCGCATGTGGAGCATTCGTTTGTGTGGGATGCTCACCAACCTTCATTTCAGTCCTAGGCACTCAAAGGACATTAAGCCTAGAGTGTGAAAACTGAGTTTCCTTGAGAGCTGCTTGGAAGCCTGATGGTGTGTGAAGTTACTGAGCCAAATGGAGTTGTTCTCCCACAAGAACCACTCGGCTGATCCTTCTTCAATATGCCCTTCACCAACATGCAGTGTTTCCTTGATTGAATTAGCTCTCACACCACTATTTGCGTCTAGAGCCTTTGCATTGAGGGCTATCTGAAAACGGCTGTGACGCTGAAGTTGCCTGTGAATGTGGAGTTGGTGGCATGTAAAACCGCATGTGGAGCATTCGTTTGTGTGGGATGCTCACCAAGCTTCATTTCAGTCCTAGGCACTCAAAGGGTACTAAGCATAGAGTGTGAAAACTGAGTTTCCTTGAGAGCTGCTTGGAAGCCTGATGGTGTGTGAAGTTAGTGAGCCAAATGGAGTTGTTCTCCCACAAGAACCACTCGGCTGATCCTTCTTCAATATGCCCTTCACCAACATGCAGGGTTTCCTTGATTGAATTAACTCTCACACCAATATTTGCGTCTAGATCCTTTGCATTGAGGGCTATCTGAAAACGGCTGTGGCGCTGAAGTTGCCTGTGAATGTGGAGTTGGTGGCATGTGAAACCCGCATGTGGAGCATTCGTTTGTGTAGGATGGTCTACCAGGTTCATTCCTAGATAATGCACTCAAAGGGCACTAAGCATAGAGTGTGAAAACTGAGTTTCCTTGAGAGCTGCTTGGAAGCCTGATGGTGTGTGATGTTAGTGAGCCAAATGGAGTTGTTCTCCCACAAGAACCACTCGGCTGATCCTTCTTCAATATGCCCTTCACCAACATGCAGTGTTTCCTTGATTGAATTAGCTCTCACACCAATATTTGCGTCTAGAGCCTTTGCATTGAGGGCTATCTGAAAACGGCTGTGGCGCTGAAGTTGCCTGTGAATGTGGAGTTGGTGGCATGTGAAACCCGCATGTGGAGCATTCGTTTGTGTGGAGTGCTCTACCAGGTTCATTCCTAGATAATGCAGTGAAAGGGCACTAAGCATAGAGTGTGAAAACTGAGTTTCCTTGAGAGCTGCTTGGAAGCCTGATGGTGTGTGAAGTTAGTGAGCCAAATGGAGTTGTTCTCCCACAAGAACCACTCGGCTGATCCTTCTTCAATATGCCCTTTACCAACATGCAGTGTTTCCTTGGTTGAATTAGCTCTCACACCAATATGTGCGTCTAGAGCCTTTGCATTGAGGGCTATCTGAAAACGGCTGTGGCGCTGAAGTTGCCTGTGAATGTGGAGTTGGTGGCATGTGAAACCCGCATGTGGAGCATTCGTTTGTGTGGGATGCTCACCAACCTTCATTTCAGTCCTAGGCACTCAAAGGACATTAAGCCTAGAGTGTGAAAACTGAGTTTCCTTGAGAGCTGCTTGGAAGCCTGATGGTGTGTGAAGTTAGTGAGCCAAATGGAGTTGTTCTCCCACAAGAACCACTCGGCTGATCCTTCTTCAATATGCCCTTCACCAACATGCAGTGTTTCCTTGATTGAATTAGCTCTCACACCAATATTTGCGTCAAGAGCCTTTGCATTGAGGGCTATCTGAAAACGGCTGTGGCGCTGAAGTTGCCTGTGAATGTGGAGTTGGTGGCATGTGAAACCCGCATGTGGAGCATTCGTTTGTATGGGATGATCTACCAGTTTCATTCCTAGATAATGCTGTGAAAGGGCACTAAGCATAGAGTGTGAAAACTGAGTTTCCTTGAGAGCTGCTTGGAAGCCTGATGGTGTGTGAAGTTAGTGAGCCAAATGGAGTTGTTCTCGCAAAAGAACCACTCGGCTGATCCTTCTTCAATATGCCCTTCACCAACATGCAGTGTTTCCTTGATTGAATTAGCTCTCACACCAATATTTGCGTCTAGAGCCTTTGCATTGAGGGCTATCTGAAAACGGCTGTGGCGCTGAAGTTGCCTGTGAATGTGGAGTTGGTGGCATGTAAAACCGCATGTGGAGCATTCGTTTGTGTGGGATGCTCTACCAGTTTCATTCCTAGATAATGCAGTGAAAGGGCACTAAGCATAGAGTGTGAAAACTGAGTTTCCTTGAGAGCTGCTTGGAAGCCTGATGGTGTGTGAAGTTAGTGAGCCAAATGGAGTTGTTCTCCCACAAGAACCACTCGGCTGATCCTTCTTCAATAATATGCCCTTCACCAACATGCAGTGTTTCCTTGATTGAATTAGCTCTCACACCAATATTTGCGTCTAGAGCCTTTGCATTGAGGGCTATCTGAAAACGGCTGTGGCGCTGAAGTTGCCTGTGAATGTGGAGTTGGTGGCATGTGAAACCCGCATGTGGAGCATTCGTTTGTGTGGAATGCTCTACCAGGTTCATTCCTAGATAATGCACTCAAAGGGCACTAAGCATAGAGTGTGAAAACTGAGTTTCCTTGAGAGCTGCATGGAAGCCTGATGGTGTGTGAAGTTAGTGAGCCAAATGGAGTTGTTCTCCCAAAAGAACCACTCGGCTGATCCTTCTTCAATATGCCCTTCACCAACATGCAGTGTTTCCTTGATTGAATTAGCTCTCACACCAATATTTGCGTCTAGAGCCTTTGCATTGAGGGCTATCTGAAAACGGCTGTGGCGCTGAAGTTGCCTGTGAATGTGGAGTTGGTGGCATGTGAAACCCGCATGTGGAGCATTCGTTTGTGTGGGATGCTCTACCAGTTTCATTCCTAGATAATGCAGTGAAAGGGCACTAAGCATAGAGTGTGAAAACTGAGTTTCCTTGAGAGCTGCTTGGAAGCCTGATGGTGTGTGAAGTTAGTGAGCCAAATGGAGTTGTTCTCCCACAAGAACCACTCGGCTGATCCTTCTTCAATATGCCCTTCACCAACATGCAGTGTTTCCTTGATTGAATTAGCTCTCACACCAATATTTGCGTCTAGAGCCTTTGCATTGAGGGCTATCTGAAAACGGCTGTGACGCTGAAGTTGCCTGTGAATGTGGAGTTGGTGGCATGTGAAACCCGCATGTGGAGCATTCGTTTGTGTGGAATGCTCTACCAGGTTCATTCCTAGATAATGCACTCAAAGGGCACTAAGCATAGAGTGTGAAAACTGAGTTTCCTTGAGAGCTGCTTGGAAGCCTGATGGTGTGTGAAGTTAGTGAGCCAAATGGAGTTGTTCTCCCACAAGAACCACTCGGCTGATCCTTCTTCAATATGCCCTTCACCAACATGCAGTGTTTCCTTGATTGAATTAGCTCTCACACCAATATTTGCGTCTAGAGCCTTTGCATTGAGGGCTATCTGAAAACGGCTGTGGCGCTGAAGTTGCCTGTGAATGTGGAGTTGGTGGCATGTGAAACCCGCATGTGGAGCATTCGTTTGTGTGGAATGCTCTACCAGGTTCATTCCTAGATAATGCACTCAAAGGGCACTAAGCATAGAGTGTGAAAACTGAGTTTCCTTGAGAGCTGCATGGAAGCCTGATGGTGTGTGAAGTTAGTGAGCCAAATGGAGTTGTTCTCCCAAAAGAACCACTCGGCTGATCCTTCTTCAATATGCCCTTCACCAACATGCAGTGTTTCCTTGATTGAATTAGCTCTCACACCAATATTTGCGTCTAGAGCCTTTGCATTGAGGGCTATCTGAAAACGGCTGTGGCGCTGAAGTTGCCTGTGAATGTGGAGTTGGTGGCATGTGAAACCCGCATGTGGAGCATTCGTTTGTGTGGGATGCTAACCAAGCTTCATTTCAGTCCTAGGCACTCAAAGGACATTAAGCCTAGAGTGTGAAAACTGAGTTTCCTTGAGAGCTGCTTGGAAGCCTGATGGTGTGTGAAGTTAGTGAGCCAAATGGAGTTGTTCTCCCACAAGAACCACTCGGCTGATCCTTCTTCAATATGCCCTTCACCAACATGCATTGTTTCCTTGATTGAATTAACTCTCACACCAATATTTGCGTCTAGAGCCTTTGCATTGAGGGCTATCTGAAAACGGCTGTGGCGCTGAAGTTGCCTGTGAATGTGGAGTTGGTGGCATGTGAAACCCGCATGTGGAGCATTCGTTTGTGTGGGATGGTCTACCAGGTTCATTCCTAGATAATGCAGTGAAAGGGCACTAAGCATAGAGTGTGAAAACTGAGTTTCCTTGAGAGCTGCTTGGAAGCCTGATGGTGTGTGAAGTTAGTGAGCCAAATGGAGTTGTTCTCCCACAAGAACCACTCGGCTGATCTTTCTTCAATATGCCCTTCACCAACATGCAGTGTTTCCTTGATTGAATTAGCTCTCACACCAATATTTGCGTCTAGAGCCTTTGCATTGAGGGCTATCTGAAAATGGCTGTGGCGCTGAAGTTGCCTGTGAATGTGGAGTTGGTGGCATGTGAAACCCGCATGTGGAGCATTCGTTTGTGTGGAATGCTCTACTAGATTCATTCCTAGATAATGCACTCAAAGGGCACTAAGCATAGAGTGTGAAAACTGAGTTTCCTTGAGAGCTGCTTGGAAGCCTGATGGTGTGTGAAGTTAGTGAGCCAAATGGAGTTGTTCTCCCACAAGAACCACTCGGCTGATCCTTCTTCAATATGCCCTTCACCAACATGCAGTGTTTCCTTGATTGAATTAGCTCTCACACCAATATTTGCGTCTAGAGCCTTTGCATTGAGGGCTATCTGAAAACGGCTGTGGCGCTGAAGTTGCCTGTGAATGTGGAGTTGGTGGCATGTGAAACCCGCATGTGGAGCATTCGTTTGTATGGGATGATCTACCAGGTTCATTCCTAGATAATGCTGTGAAAGGGCACTAAGCATAGAGTGTGAAAACTGAGTTTCCTTGAGAGCTGCTTGGAAGCCTGATGGTGTGTGAAGTTAGTGAGCCAAATGGAGTTGTTCTCGCAAAAGAACCACTCGGCTGATCCTTCTTCAATATGCCCTTCACCAACATGCAGTGTTTCCTTGATTGAATTAGCTCTCACACCAATATTTGCGTCTAGAGCCTTTGCATTGAGGGCTATCTGAAAATGGCTGTGGCGCTGAAGTTGCCTGTGAATGTGGAGTTGGTGCCATGTGAAACCCGCATGTGGAGCATTCGTTTGTGTGGGATGCTCACCAACCTTCATTTCAGTCCTAGGCACTCAAAGGACATTAAGCCTAGAGTGTGAAAACTGAGTTTCCTTGAGAGCTGCTTGGAAGCCTGATGGTGTGTGAAGTTAGTGAGCCAAATGGAGTTGTTCTCCCACAAGAACCACTCGGCTGATCCTTCTTCAATATGCCCTTCACCAACATGCAGTGTTTCCTTGATTGAATTAGCTCTCACACCAATATTTGCGTCAAGAGCCTTTGCATTGAGGGCTATCTGAAAACGGCTGTGGCGCTGAAGTTGCCTGTGAATGTGGAGTTGGTGGCATGTAAAAC